>NW_028254548.1:0-146658 GCF_964263255.1 Lissotriton vulgaris
TGCAAAACTGCTCTGGATACTGGGGACCGTCTCCCTCGCCTCTGGTCCCGAAAGACTTTCCTGTGTCGAGGTGCTGGCCACAGGAGTTGGTGGGTTTTCGCTGAGGTGACGCACCTCAGCCACGCTGTAATTAATTGGATGCCACCTCTGCATGTGGCGGTGCATAGTATAGTTTCCGTAACTATATTTTTTATCTGTGCCTCGGGACAGAACTCCTTGGCATATGAGGCATGTCACATGTCGGGCATTGACCTTTTTTTGGCCTTGAGGGAAAGAAAAAAATTGCCAAATAAAATTGTCTTTGTGGTGGGATTTCCGGGGCTGTTCAGGCAAGAATTGCGTGTGCTGTACCTCCTCTTCCTCTTCTTCCTCCTCTTCCTCAGGGTTGGGAAGGAACTGTGTAGGTGGTCCTTCCTTCCTAGGAGGTTGTGGTGGTGGTGGGGGTCCACCAGCTGCAGCTACTACTGAAGCCATCACTGAATAATGAGAAACAGGTCTTCCTCTCACAAAGTTGAAAGTCAGAGTGAGAAAAAAGGTGGGGGCTTTCTTCATTTGGGAAAAAAATGTTCTAAACCAATGAAAAGTGTTATTTTCAGGTCACATGACCTTTTACGCTTATGTTACACGTCCCATTACGCACCCGGAGCGCTTCCGTGGTGCTGCGCTTCATGCCTCGGTTCGCGCTCCGGAGCACTTCCGGGTGCGCTAACGCGGCGCGTCATAAGACGCATTACGCGGCAACGCGATACGTCGCGCTTACGCGACGCGTCACAATGTTGTTTTCCAACACGGTAGTTGCGCTAACGGAACGTTTCCCGGTGCGCGGACCGGGTCGCGGAACCAAATTGAGCTAACGGGAAGCTACCCGGTGCGCGGACCGGTAGCGAAACAAAAAAAAAATCAAAAAAATTATATACATTAAAAAATTTTTTAAAACAAATAAAATATATTTTTCCTTTAAAAGAAGAATACATTTTACAGCTTTTGTTATTTGCTATTAAAAAACCATTGAAATTCACTGAAAAAACCATAGGTTATAGACCATATATAGTTAGGAATTAGCATTTACAAAACCTTGAAAATTCACTGAAAAAACCATAGGTTATAGACCATATATAGTTAGGAATTAGCATTTACAAAACCTTGAAAATTCACTGAAAAAACCATAGGTTATAGACCATATATAGTTAGGAATTAGCATTTACAAAACCTTATTTTACTCACAGAAAACCATTGAAATTCGCATATATAGTTAGTTGCACTAACTATATATCGCGCACCCGCAATCCACTGCTGATGATGTCACATATTACATCATTCATGACATGGTCATTGACATCACTGATGACATCACTGATGACAACTCAAATGACATCACTGACAACATCACTGATGACATCATTCATGTGATAATACGATGAACCTCTTCAGACTCTAATATAACCTTAGATACACTCAGTGTAAACAGACACTCACAGATTGTCACTCATCCATGGAGTTACTCATACACCTAGTCAGTCATGCAAAGAATCAATCACACCTCCATCATATTCTAACACATATTTACTCTCTTATACAATTACTGATACAAGTTTTCAATGATCCATGCAGCCACTCACACATTCACTAGCTCTTATACACAGTAATTTATATATGTCAACTCTCACATGTACTGTGTTTTACATATGTACTTACTTTGACATGTAGCACTGAGATATCCATTCACTCACCAATACACTCATGCACACAGTCAACCACCCATACAGCTGTTTCCACATGCAGTTTTGAACCCATACATCTAGGGGGGCAAGCTCTACCTCAAACCCATGGAGAAACTCACAAAAGTAGATTGCAGAAAGGTCAGTCCAGTCCTTTAACTGCCCAGGACAGAAGCAGCCACTGCAGGCCAACACAGCAAAGTATGCAGCAATGTGGCAGTCTTCTTGGTCCAAAAGAGTTCTAACATTCATGGGTCTGGGCCCCAATATTTATATCCCAAAATCCTTTGATCTCTGGTGTGACTTCCTGGCAGGAGGTGGAGATGGCTTGGTCAGAGGCAGACCAGGCCCTTTGAGGTGCAAGGAAGTCTCCTCCCCCATCGCCAATTGCAGCCCAGGTCTATTCAGCCCTTTCCTGACCCAGCTAGACTATCTGGAGCCACTCCTGATCCCCAGCTTTCTGTCATCCAAAACCTAGACAGGCAATCCACATTCCAGCAGAGGCACACAGGATGACTGAGCAAGAAAATACCTACCTTCTAAAAGTGGTATTTTCAAAAATAGAATGTAAAAATCACTTTCACTAAAAGATGCATCTTTAGATTCTGAGTTCAGGCATACTAAACTATATTTCCCTACCTAATTCCCTGGGCCAGTTATGTTTATAAGATATATAAACAAACTCCCTGTTCTGTCCTATAGGGAACAGGTAGCCTTGCAATAGCGAAAAATGAAATTGGTCGTAATTAACTATCAGGACATGCCACACTCAGCACGGCATGTCTTACCTTTCACATACACTGCACCCGGCCTACAGGGGTACCTTGGGCCTACCTTAAGGGTGGTTGACATGTAAGAAAAGGGAAGGTGATGGACTGGTAAGTGTGTGTACTGGCCAATTCGACATGGCAGTTACAAACTGCATGCAGATTCCGACTTGGCGGGTCTGAGTTACCTTTTCAGGGCTACTCACGTGGGTGGCACAATCTGCGCTACAGGCCCACTAGTAGCATTTGATTCACAGGCCCTGGCACACTCAGTGCACTTTACTAGGGACTAACAAGTAAATCAAATATCCAATCATGGAAACACCAATCCATAAGACAATTTACCACAGGAGCAGTTAGAAATGTGTGTAGAAACACTACGCCAGCAAAAACAGAGTCTCCTCCATACCGTTGTAGGAGATACTGCGTGAGCTGTGCGGGCGGTGTGGCGGTGTGGTGAGATCTGCAGCGGGAGCTGTTGATTGGGACCCAGGAGACTCAGGGTCCAAAAGCTAGCCGTGGGAGCCGCTAAGAATTGAAACGCGGCCAGGAGCCGCCGAAAATC
Organism: Lissotriton vulgaris; assembly: GCF_964263255.1. NCBI lineage: Eukaryota > Metazoa > Chordata > Amphibia > Caudata > Salamandridae > Lissotriton > Lissotriton vulgaris. Next base: position 3,051 of record NW_028254548.1, read on the forward strand.
TGCAGAGCTCTGCAGAAAACCAAACGCGGCAGGAGCCGCTAACGACAAAAAAACTTCAAAGCGATTATTGCAGAGCGAATGCGGCAGGGGGCCGCCATTGCTTAAATTTCAAGGGCAGTTTCCGCTGAAGAAAAACAAACCGGACTGGAGCCGCCGTTACCTCCTGTAAGAAGCCTGTAAGAGCGAAATGCCAGCGATAAACATTGATAAACAATGAAGCGGCCCCTTACAATAACGAGGCTTGTGAGGTTTACAAAGTGGACACAGGCAGGAGCTACCGAGGAGAAGGTCTCCCTCATGGTATTTGCTGTGCTGCATTGTTCATTGTGCTACTTGCAGTACTTGCAGTGTCCCAGTTAGGATTAACAGTGCAAGACCCAGTGAGCAGTGAGCAGTGACCCACGAGTAGACGGGGACATAAGGAGACGAGGAGACGCGGTGGCAAGGAGGCGGCGAAACTGGTAAAACTGGTGAAACCAAAGTGCGGCTCCGACCAGGTGGAAGGCGGGACCTGGAAGCCTCAACACGGAGTCCGGCACCCAGCACCCAGCATTGAACACCGGGCGGTGAGCGACGAACAGACGGTAAGCAGGGGCAGACGGGGGAAAGACCCGCAGGCGCAGTACCCACGCGCATAGGAGCGGCGAACGTGAGGCCTGAGAGCAGCGAGACCTACGGGCGGCACTAGTACAGGTAGGGGAGCACAGGAGGGTTAAAGGGGCTGCTTTTGGGAGCTGCCCGACTAGGTTGCAGAGGATGTTGCCGCAGGCGTTGTAGACATTGTGCGAAGTACTATTGATTCAGAGCCCTGTGACTTTTGCCTGATAACCCTGCTAAAGATATAAAGATCTAAAACCAGCTAAGGAACCAACCTGAGAGTGTCTTAGGAAAGCTAACTACCCATTAGGAATAACCTACCAACCTTTAAGAAGACACAAGGCACAAGGACATTTAAAAGGACAAAACCAGCATTACTGGACTATCGGTGCTGGGTCATGGATGGGGCTCTCTGACATTGCCCCTTGAGAGAAGTAGGGTTTGTGTCTGTTGTGGAGGGTGGTTATTGGAAAAAAACAACTAAACCAGCAGTAAAGTAGCAAATACCAAAACCAACGCCACCACCATCAATAATCCATCAATAACCCAAAGAAAGGGTTAGCAATTAGAAAATGCGTTCTGGTAAAGAGAGAACAGTGAGCTCACCTAAGAAACGAGCTCGAAGAAACCAAGCACTCAACTCCCAAAAAAAGATCAGTGTTAAGGCGAAAACAAAGGGGTCGACTCAGTCATTAATTTCACCTATAGCAAGAATGTTTGAGAGATCGACAAAAATCCCACATAAATTTGACTTTATGAAAGATCCTACCACTGCACTAATGACTATCCAAACGGAGCAAGAATTAAACTCTTTACAGACCCCACTCAAACCAATAAAAGGTATGAAAGGGGGTTTGGATCTAAAAGCTGAAGTGGGAGCAGATCTGGACGCGAAACCCAATGAAAACCCAGAGGGATTAGATCTACGACTGGATCTAAGACCAGAATACCCAATACATAAAATACCTGTGCAGGAGAAGAAAAGTGGAATAACGGAAAGCTCAGAGGCCCACAATCACCTTAGCAATCCACAGGCAGCCAATAATGAACCTGCTCTAATACCCATAGAGGCCAACGTGGTCATAAAAAAGAATCAGGCTCAATTACATAAAGAATCGTTACTTAGCCTAGAGTGCCAAAATACCCTGGACGAAAAAAAGAGTTATCAATTATTGGGAAATTATCAAAAAATGAAAAAGGACGACCCATAATGGACAATTATGATCCACAAAAGGCAACTGAGCATGACAATACCTCCTATCCACAGACTGTAGAAAATACAAATACAAATATTGAAACATCAGGTAATATATGTCCACCAGTTGTAAACGGTATAGCAACAAAAAATAAATTATTACCAACAAATGGTCCCGCACCATTAAAGGAAGGTGCTCCAATCAAATGGAGACTTTTTTCTCCTACACACGCATTGTCAATAACACATAAAGATATTCCCGATACTAAAAGAAACGAGGAAGACAATAACACCACTACAAATACCAATCAATTAAAATCCAATCACAATGCAAACCAAACAGAAAAAATGGATGCTGGATCAATATGGGACATAAATTATCAAACTTCAGTATTAACTTTGGAAGCCTTAGTCGCACAGTCAAATAAAATGGACATTCAAATAGACATTTTGGGTCTTATGGCCAACACAGTTGCAGGAATTGAGGCCAAATTATCTGACCTAAACAATCTAATAATAAAAGCACAAAAGGAAAAAACGCCAACTTGCATAGAATGCACATGTGCACCAATAATAAACAAACTAGTACTCATACCGGAAGTTGTAAATACAATACTGGAGGATGCTAAAAAAGCTATACAAAAAAAGAAAGTGGGAAATAATAAGGAGGATGGATACCAAATTAATAAAAAACCAAGCTTAGAAGACAAACCGGAGGAACTGACAAAATTGTCTATTGAACACAGTAAAATGAAAAACGTGATTAATCAAGAGAAAACAATTTACGATATAAGTGAAAACAAACTAAGAAAAAAATCAGGAGATTCTATAAATAAACAGGATATAGAAGATGAAGATTTGAGGGCTTTTGAACTAACAAAAAGACAAAAAAAGAAACTTAGTAAAGCAAGAAACAAGGCAAATAAGGAAAGCTTTACGTATCCAGAAACAGAATTAACCAAACCTATTAAAGAAATAGAAAGAACTCCAGATCTCAAATATACTGGAATTACAAATTCTTTGGATCAAAAGAGAATAAAGAATAAAACATCTAGCGGAGGGGTCAAAGAGATGTCCGAAACAAAAGTGGCAAAAAATGCTGCAGGAGAGGAGAAATACTACAACATCTTCTCTAAGCCAGGTACAACCAGCTCCAAACAAAGTCAGACAGAAAGAAGCATTATTAGTTTAACTGAAACTTCTGACCTAACCACCGGTCCCGTCCCAGAGACGTCAGGCAAAATATAGAAAAGGCAGCTCAACCAATAATTAAAAATAACGGCCACGGCTGTATAATAAACGATCTCACTCTTCCAGGAATTCAAAGCCATGAAATCCAGAGTATGACTGAGGGAAATAGAACAAGGCCGTCACAGGAGTTAGGAATCATATCGGCTAACGAAAACGACGCACAGAGGCACATGTGTCCAATTAATCAAATTCCGAACGACTGGCACGAAAAAAACTTGCCCAGTGAACCCTTAACTTGTAACAAACAAGATGTTCTCCCCGAATGGAAAGAAATGGGGAATACTGGATTAACGCCAAACTGCCCCACAAGTAAAGAGATAACTGATGATCTGACATATGAAAAAATACAAGATAATTTACTTATTGTAAAAAAAGGTCTGAGCAGGCAGATTACCCTTACAGAAAACGGTAAAAAAAGGGAAAAAACAAGTGATGTAATGCCACATAAAAAAAGGACCGTACAACTAGTCCTCAAACCATTATATGAATCAAGAGGACCTCATGACATTCTTTTTTTATTTTTTTTATTTTATTTTTGTGCAGGTATAAAAGAGTACAGTCGCATCAGGTTCATATTCAGCATGGGGGAACATACATCATATTTCTATATCCACAGCCTTCATGCCCACAACCCGGAGGCCGGGCGGCGACATAATTTTCGTTAAGTAATGTGTAGTTATTCTATGACGGGCGAGCTCTTCACGTCTCTCCCCAAACCTGCATTTTGTGTTAAATTTTTCCCTCCCACAACTCCCACCCCCCCCCTATCTACAAAACTGGTTGGTTTCACCCCTTAACGTGGTAACAGTCCGATCACATGTTTAACAAACTAAATGCCACTAGTCCATCCGTGCCATTTGTGCCTACTCTACTGACGCTTTTCTCCTTCCCCATGTTACTGTATATCACCCTACCCGTGTGGTGTATCTAAGTTCCCAGTGTCTCAGTCTGCTACCGGGCCTAGATCGTGATCGAGTGCCCCCCCCTTCCGTTTCTGTTCCCTGTTTGTCTATGAAGCACCTCCCAAGTGCCCGGCTTCCAGGCCATGGTATTGTCTCCATTTACCCCATACCTTCCGGAATTTTTTGGGACAGCCTCTCGCTTTGTACGTCACTCGTTCTGCAGCCATATAGAGGTCCAACCCTCTCCTCCACTCTTCTACTTCCGGCCTTTCCGCTACCCCCCAGTATTTTGCAATGTCCCTTTTTGCCACTACTAATGCCAGTACCAGGAAAATAATATGTGGGCGCGGCAGGTCTACTTCGGTCACCATTCCCAGTAGTGCCAGTTTCGGGTCCAGTGTCAGCTCTACTCCCAGTACCTCCCCCAGCTCCGTGAAGACGTGGGACCAGTACGTTTGAATCTCCGCACAGGACCAGATAGTGTGGTAGAAGTCCCCTTGTTCGACCCTGCATCGAAGACATGTGTCGTCTGTTATCCTACCCATCTTGAGGAGACGTTTCCTATCAAAGTAGGTCCTGTGCAGTACATTCAATTGAATTAGCCGTAGCCGTGACTTAATGGCCACTTCTCGGGGGTGCATCAGGATCAGCTCCCAGTCTAAATCTTCGAATTGCCCCACTTCCGCCTCCCACACTCCCCTGAGTTTCGCCAAGTTTCCGAACATATTATTTGTGAGTGTTTTGTATGTGAGGGACACTGCCTGGTGTATTATTTGTTCCTGTAAGAGTCTGCCTTCTAGGGGTGAATATTCCGGTATATCTTGTAGTGATATCTTTTGTGCTTTCCAAGCATGTGCCAGCTGCAAGTATTTGTACTGTTGTGTGTGATGTAACCCAAACTCAGCCTGTAACATTGCGAATGTCTTCAGCTCACCTTGCCTGATCACGTCCCCAATAGTAGATATCCCTATGTCGTCCCACCTTTGGAAGCCTTTCAATTTTTGAAGTTCCGTGAACCAGTTGCAGTGCCACAGTGGTGTCTGACGCGTAGGTTTCTCCTCCCACCCCGTGGATCTCGTGGCCCGTGTCAATGCTCGAATCGTGATCATGGTAGCGGGTAGGAGCTTTCTCCCCGCCCTCCCCCCATACAAGAAGTGGAGTATATTGTGTGTAGACAATTTATGTCTCTCTAATGCATACGTCGGGTGGTCCGCTGGTGCATGTAACCAGTCGTTTATAGGGGTTAAGTGTTCCGCCCAGTAGTATGCCTCCAGGTTCGGCAGTGAGATCCCTCCACTATATTGGTGTCTTTGGAGTGTTTGGAGTGCTATGCGCGGTTGTTTGCCTAGCCATAGGAACGATCGCAGGTCTGCATGGATTTTGGTGATCGTGGTGGTCGGGAGCGGGTAGTATTCATTCTGAAGTGCATAGAGGAATTTGGGTAGGGTGATCATTTTGTACATGGCCGCCCTACCCAGTAGGGTGAGCGGTAGCTGCCTCCATCTCGTCATATCTTCTACTGCCTCTTTCATTATTCGTTCCACATTATTCTGAAACGAGAGGTTCTTGTCCAGAGTGATATAGACCCCAAGGTACTGGAACCCCTCCGTGGTAGTGAGTAAACGGTCCGGTAGCGTCACTTCCGTCACTGGTCCCCGCGGCGTATACAGGACAGATTTGTGCCAGTTGATGGTATGGCCTGCCATCGCCCCAAAGCCCTCTAACTCCCTAAACAATGTCCCTATTGAGACCTCGGGTTTCGTAATGTACAGTAATACATCGTCGGCATATAATGAAACTTTTTCCTGTGTTTCCCCCGAATCACTCCACATGAAACCATGTATCCCTGGGTTTTGCCGAATTTTGGCCGCCAATATTTCTATCGTGAGTGTAAAGAGTAGCGGGGACAGCAGGCATCCTTGTCTGGTGCCCCTCTCTACATGGAATTCACGTGATAACCATCCATTTACTCGTACCCGTGCTTTCGGTGTCGTGTACAGCAGCCCTATCCATTTCTGGAAATGTGGACCAAAACCAAACCGCCTCAACACCGCCATGAGAAAGGGCCAGTGTACTGCATCGAACGCTTTTTCAGCGTCTAAGGACAGGAACCAGTGGGGTTCCGTCCTATCTTTCACTTCTTGAAGCCAGTTGTGTGTCCGCCGGAGGTTGAGCTTTGTCCCTCTATCCGGCAGAAACCCTGATTGGTCCGTGTGTATAAGGTCTGGAACGACTGTCCGGAGACGTGCCGCTAGAATCGTGGCCAGCACCTTCACCTCCATGTTCAGCAGTGAGATGGGGCGGTATGAGGCACAGTCCTCCTCTGGCTTGCCCTGTTTGTGTATCGGTACTATGGTCGCCAATATTAGGTCTCGTGGGAGTGTCCCTATCTCGTAGGCTTACACATACATGGCCAACAGGTGACGCGTTAGCAGGTCTGCCGTTTTTTTAAAGAATTCCACCGGAAACCCGTTGGGTCCCGGTGTTTTCCCCGTTTTTAACTTATTTATGGCTATACTAATCTCCTCCAAAGTGATATCCGCCTCTAGTGGGGTGCTGAGTTCTGCATCTAGTAATGGGATGTCCACATTATCCATATACTGTAAGGCCTCGTCCACCGTTCCAAGGTCTCTGCCTCTATAGAAAGTCTCATAGTGGATTGCGAATGCCTCTGCTATGCCCTTGTCCGTGGTTTCCATGTCTCCCCCATCCCTCCTGATTTTTTCCACCCACCGTGCTGCGCGTTCTTTCCTGCTAAGCCATGCCAGAAGTTTGCCTGACTTGTCACCTACATCATATAGGCGGTGCAACGTTGCTAGCGATTGCGTCTGTGCCTCGTTAGAGACCAGTTGTCTATATTCCCTTTGTTTGTCCTGCAACTGCCGCAGTATGCCCTCCCCTTTGTGTACAAGGTGTTCCCTTTCTAGCGCTAGGATTTCAGTTTCTAGCCCTGTAGCCTCCCTGTGCTGGTTATTGCGTTCGTCCCTTAGTCTCCCTCTAATTCTGTCCCTCAACACCGGTTTCATGGCCTCCCAGAAGATAATATTGGAATCCACGGAACCCTTGTTCTCCGCCACATACACCTTAATATCCGCCCTCAATCCTCGTGTTACCTCGGGGGTTTGTAAATCCCATGCTGCCAATCGCCACTCTGTCTCCCGCCTCACCGTGTTTTTCCCTAAATGTGCATACAGAGGTGAGTGATCTGATATCCCCCTTGCTTTGTATGTGAACTCATCCCCCTCCGCCAGGTATTGCCTTGCAATGAAAATGTAGTCTAACCTGGAGAAGGCTTTATGAGCCCCTGAGTAAAAGGAGAATGCCTCCAGTGTCGGGTGTCGCCATCGCCATGTGTCTGTGAGTCCCATCTCCGCCATGTATTTTGCCAATGCCGTTTGCGTCCCCCCTCTGCGTGTTGTGCCTGAACGGTCCAATTCTTCCGACATGACGTCATTGAAGTCCCCCCCCACTATTTGCATCGTGTCTGCCGTTTCCAATAGGATGGATGCTACTGCTTTGAGTGTGCGCGATTGGAGTTTTGGCGGGGCGTATACAGAGATAACTGTCATGTTCCGTCTATTCCATGTCCCCTGTATGCCCACGTATGTACCCTGTGGATCACTCCATGCGCGTGTGACAGTAAAGGGGTGTGTTTTGTTAATTAGTATTGCGACTCCCCTAGCTCCCGACGTATAACCCGCGTGTGTCAGAACTTTATATCTCCCCCTCGCTATGAATGTACAGTGTCCCGCCCTAAGGTGTGTTTCCTGTAGGAGGATAAGGTCTGGGGCGACCCTTTTGATGTATGAATTTACCAACCCTCTCTTTATTTTGGACCCCAATCCATTAACATTCCATGTCAGAATGGAAATCCCCCTCTGCGGACTTGCCGTAGTCGCTAGTGTGTCTGCCATACTGTGTTGCTCGTCTGGAGGTCAGTAGGAGGCCATAGCAGCTGTGTGTGACAATGTTGATTCTCGTGCATCTGACTGTTTCCCAATGAGTGTTCCCGAATCCAACAACCCCCCCAATGTCCCCAACTTGTTTTCCTACCCACTCCCCCACCCCAACAAACTAGAAAACCCCTTCCCCCCTCCCCCTCCCCACCTCCCTCCCCTTCCAGATGTGCCCCTACGCGGGACATGACTTTCAGTAGGAGTAGGCCTGTCGCCCACCCACTATACCCTCCCTTACAAACTCTCAAAAACACCACAAAAGTGCAAAACAAAACATATGGGGGTGTCAACTTGCGTGCTTCCCTGCGACGAGCTGCCATTCCCGTCCCACGGAACTGTTTGGTCCCAAAGAGTCTGTCCACACCTCAATGCAATTGGGCGCTTGGATAATCGTAACTGCGGGTCCGCATCTGTTCACGATTTAGAGTCTGGAATCTCCGATTCTGGTGCGCTCTGTTGTCCTGACAAGTCCTGTTCCAGTACACGAATCTCTTGTACCAGTGGGTGGTCAGATTGTCCCTCTTCCTCCTCCTCCTCTCCGCCCGATGTGCGACTGTCCAGTACCTCGTCGTCGTCACCCTCCGAGCGGGCCGTGATGTGCAGTGCTGCAAATCTCGATCCTGAGCCTGTCGCCCCGTTTGGCGAGGCCGAGCGCCCCCTTCGCACCATTCCTGTTTCCTGACCCCTATATGGTGTCGCTGGGGTCCGCCTCTTGGATCTTCTGGCCTTCAGTCTCTGTGCCCTGGGGATTTCCCAGTGGGTGGCATTTCTCACGGACCTGTCCAGCAAATCTCGATTGGCTATCTCCCTGCTGTTTAGGATCGGTCGCTCCTCCAGCCACTGCCAGGCATCCTCCGGGTGTGCGAAGAAGAGGGCCTGTCCATGAAAGAGCACCTTGAGTTTCGCCGGGAACAGTAGCATATAGGCGATTTTCTGGTCTCTCAGTTTCGCCTTCACTGCATCAAAGGATCGCCTCTACTTCTGCACCTCCTGGCTATAGTCTGGGAAAATCATGATGTGCGTGTTTTCAAAGCGGATCTCTCCCAGCTTCCTTGCCTCTCTCAAGATCAAGTCCCTGTCGGCAAAGTTCAGGAAGCGTGCAATGATCGGACGTGGCCGTGCTCCCGTAGGCGGTTTGGCAAGGAGAGCCCTGTGCGCCCTCTCTATTACGAAACAGTTTGAGAATTGCGTCTCCGGGAAAGTGTCTACCAGCCATGTTTTCAGAAAGGCCACCATGTCGGACTTCTCGCATCCTTCTCTAAAACCCACGAAGCGCAGGTTGTTGCGACGTGCCCTGTTTTCGGCGTCGTCTACTTTCCAGAGGAGTTGGCGATGCGAAGCCTGTAGTTCCGCCATGTCTTTACGCAAGGCAGTGATAGAGTCCTCCGCCTCACCCATCCGCGTCTCCGCATTGGTGACCCTTTCTGATAGATTCCGAAAATCCTGTCGCAGGAGCATTACTTCCGATCCCACCTCGCCGATCTTGGTCTCCAGAGCCGCTCTCGACTCCTGTATGTCGGTACGCGACGCCCGGATGGCTTCCATGAGCCGGTCCGTGTCCGAGTGTGGACCCGAGGTCGTCGGGGGTCCAATCACCGCCTGTCGCGGGGCAGCGAAGTTATCCATTGGGCCTTGCTTTGGCCCTTTCGGTATTGTCTCCCTCTTGTCCATGATGAGTCGCGGTAGTCCGGGTCGTTCCCTTCCCACGTGCTGGTGGTCTATGGGCTAAGGTTGTTCCCGGGCTCCCCACGGGTGTTGGAGGCCCAAATCCCCTCAAGAGTATTGCTTAGATCCCAGTCTGTGGTTGCCCTGGGGGTCCCGGTGCCCCGCTTCAAGTGTCTGGCCCGTAGCGCCTGGGCCACCCGGGGGGGGGCCACCGCCACTGTCAATTTACCGGCGCCCCCGTGGTTTCAACTGCCTCCGGACCACGGGAACACTCCTGCCTGGATGTCCTTCGGGTTATGAAGGTCTCGGGGCCTCACTGGTCTCTGCCCACCTCCACGCAACGAACAGTTCAGGGGGGGAAAACAGCTCCCTCGCACTCACTCTTCCATGGTCCGGGGTCCGGACCTCGCTGGGGTTCCACAGTGGGGATAAGCCTGTCTCCGGGCTCAGTCACGCCTCCCGCCCTCAGTAGGTGCCGGCCGGTTGTGTGGGGGGGCGCACCCGCAGTTAGATGCACCCGCGGCGGTTGATGCCTCTCCTCAGCCGGGATTCCCGCCCAGGTGCTTTGCAATGAGCACCGCTCCCTTTAGGCATTCCGCACCAGGCCTCCGGGGATCAGGGTCGAGGATCGTGGTTGTGGGCGGGTCCCGATCCTCACCTCTAGGGTGCTTCGCTCGCCGCGCGGGTAGGTCGCCTCAGACCCGCGGCGGTGCTCCACTCAGTCCGCTGTATGCACTAGCCTCCTCGCGCCAAGCAGCCGGCAGGCCAGTCTGTGCCTCTCAGAGCCGACGGCTCGCATTTCTCGCTCCGGGCGCCATGTTGGTGTAGGTCCCCCTCTGATTCCCGGTCCCCCAGAGGACAGGGGGGGGCGGGGGGTGCGTCGGTGCTAGAGCTCGCCCTAGGTGCGGCTGTTCTCCCCTGCTTCCCTCACCTCGGCACACTCGATCGGGGTTGGAGCAGGAAACCAGGCTCACAGCGCACCGAGCACTCGGGAGCCGACGGCCGCCATGTTGGTGTAGTCAGGTGGGCGAGCAAGGGACTCCGGAGCGTTTTCTCGGTCTGTGGCGCCGGAGATCTCAGTTTTCTTGCCTCGTACCGGCTCAGGACACCTTCCGCCACAGATTAGTCGATTTTGGTGGGTGCAGGATGGGTTTCGACGTCGGATCATGAGGCAGCCGTATAGGAGCTCTGCAGTTGCACGTCCTAACCGGCCATGCTGTTGGCCACGCCCCGACCTCATGACATTCTTAACAGATGAAACATCCTCCGCCTTCTGAAAAATTTACCAACTCTTGCAATAATAACAACAGAAGACATCGAATCAGTGGGCTTCCATGCAAATCCTGAAGGCACACTGCCATTAACACTGATAACAGTCCCCACCGGGCCAATAGCGGATTCTATCCTGAAAGAGCATGGATGCTTTCGTGATTGGGGTATATTGATTAGTCAACTCCCGCCAGTAGTCTATCCAACACCCCTTTTAAATACGGGAAGCAATACAAAAAAAATCAGTCCAGTGAAAGGAACCCAGTTTTTCCATATTAAAAAATCCCTTGGGAAAATCAAATAACGAAGTTAGATTCTGTTCGATACCATTAGAGAAAGAGAACACAAAAGAGGTAAATAAACATTGGATTAGGGAATCCCTCCATGGAACAAAGGATAACTGACAAGAGCAAGTGCAAGAAAAGACCACGGCCTTCACGAAATTGAAGATTTGCTCATGGAACATAAATGGGATCTGTGGAGAAAGGAAGGAAGCAAAAATCCAAGGATTTTCAACAGAAACTCAAATAATACTACTCCAGGAAACTTGGTCAATAGACCCATTTATGTTGAAACATCATACGGGATACTTTGAACCTGCTGTTAAACATCACAAATTTGGACGCCCTTGTGGAGGGTTAGCAATATTTGTATCAAACGACCTACAAGCAAAACATGAGTTAATCCACACAAATAACTCAAACCTACTTGCATTAAAGATTTGCTATAAAGCTTGTAAAAGTACCCCTTAAAAAACACTGACTCTGGTAAATGTATACTTACCACCAAAGGGGGCCTTAAAGAGAGAGCTGATTACTACCTTAAATGATCTTCTATTGGAACAAATTTTAGAAGACCCACTGGCAGACTATATTGTAACAGGGGACTTTAATACAAACTTGCTAGTGCCTATGGTACGGAGTGACTTTGTTCAATCGCGAAACCATCAATGGGCAATCCCTGACCCAATAACGGGACTTAAAACCGATACTTGTCAAAATAAAATAGGGATAAACTTGGTGAAGGATATGGAAGCGTTGGTAGATTTCGAACGGATTCTCCACCGGCTTGCTCATTTCATTCAAAAAATGGCACTTCCCGAATTGACTATACGCTGAGGTCCTTATCTATCTTTAATAGGGTGATATCATATACCTTGAACAAAGTTACGGACAGTGATCATAGCCAACAAATTATTGCGATAAAATATCGTGCCCAAAATCTGAGACTTTCCAGACAATCCCTGGTGAGATCTGTACCATTAATTATAAAAAGCGTATATGGAAACCGGAAAATACGGATGAGATCACCGGAAGGGCAAAAAAATGAGTGAAAGAATGCATGGATGAAGAAACATGTATAGACCTTATGGAACGATGGGAAAATTTCACCCACAAAGTAGTCACTGATAATGTAAAAACAACAGGAATGCAAAGAAGGAAAGATGTGACCACCAATAAAAGAGAAGGTAGAGAAAGTTACATCTTTCTTCCATATGCTGTAAGAAAACTCAGATGTACACGAAATCAGCTGAGAAGACAATTAAAGAAGTCCCCATATAATAATGAATTAGCTGCTTTACTGAGAAACACAAACTCCAGATTAAACAAATTGATTTGGAATGAAAAAAAAAAAGCCAGACAAGATCTGTGGACAAAAATATTCCATGCAAGTACATCGGCAAATTCAAGGGAGTTCTGGAGTCTAATTAATGGCCTAGCTCGACCAAATAAACATGGAATTGGAACCAGTCTATCCGAAGAAGATTGGGTGATGTTTCTTAAAGCGCATTTAAATCCAAACCAACCGTCTTTGGCACAAAGCACAATCGCCTCAAGCTCCAGAAAAGTTGATAAAGAAGGGGATAGCGAGATCCTAATAACCAATAGTCAAGTGGCAAGTCTGATAAAAAAGCAAAGGGATGGCGCCCCCAGACCAAATGGCATTCCTTTTGCTCTTTTTAAAGAAGCGCCTGACTTTTGGTCAAACTACCTAACAAATGTTTTTGATGAAGTGGTCTAGAGGGAACAAATCCCGAAGTCATGGAAAGGATCATTTATAACCCCTATATATAAGAAAGGAAACTGGCAACAACCAGAAAACTATCGCTTAATTACCTTACAGGATACGGACGCAAAGCTGTTTGCTGGAATTTTATTGGCGAAACTAACTGACTGGGTAAAAGATAACCAGGTACTACCCCCAAATCAAACAGGTTTCGTCAAAGGCCTCGGTACGACCACAAATCTTTTAACATGAACAATATTAATTGAAAAAGCAATTCTAGCTAAACAACCCTTCTATTTGTGTTTCGTAGATTTCAAATCTGCCTTCGATTGTGTTGATAGAGAACTTCTATGGGTCAAACTAACTAAACAAGGTATATCAGAAAACCTACTAAAGATGATTAAGCTTTTGCATTCCGAAACCTGGGTTAGAGTCAGGACGGGTAATGGCTCAACATTGACTAAAATAGTTCCAACATCGAGTGGCCTTAAACAGGGATGTGTGTTGGCTCCCTTACTTTTCAATTTATTTCTAGCTGACCTTACCACGGAATTAAACACAATTAACGCCCATCCCCGAGGTTAGCTCAAACTCCAATATCGAATCTATTATATGCGGACGATGTCATACTTTTAAGTTGTACAAAGGTGGGGATGCAACGACTAATTGATGGCATATCTAAATACTCTGCGGCAAACGGTATGCAGATAAACGAAGCCAAATCCAAGGTGATGGTAATAACAAACGAAATACAAACGCACATAAATGGATCCTGCAAGGAAAAAACTTGGAGCGAGTAGCTGACTATAAGTATTTGGGAGTAACTTTCAACGATAATGGCAAGTTCGAGACTCAAAAACTTGACATAAAAAGGAAAGCATACTCCCTCATTGGTGAATTTAGATCAATCCAAAGAACCATTGGAGACTTGTCTTATCGTCCCTTACTAAAAACAATTGCAGCAAAATTATTGCCAACTCTAGCGTATGGCAGTGAGGTTCTCAACGGGAAAGACGTAGACATCATTAACACCTCAGTCGCTAAAACGTATAGTATTTTATTTTCCCTTCCGAAGAATGCCTCTCAAGCCCAAGTGAGATTGGAATTTGGGCTAATCAAACAATTTTATCCAAGGAAAGGGCACATAATGAAAGTGTGGAACAGAATAAAAAACGATAAGGACAACAAAATGTCTCGTTTACTGTGGCTTGAAATAAAAAATAACCGGTCGCTAACTGCCAGCTCTTACTTAAGTCTAGCAATCGAAAATTTGGTACAACACCCATCTGGAACACCACTGTTGTGCAGGAGAGTTTTAAGAAAGTAGTAAACAAACTAACTGATTATCTCTCCTTGATAAAAGACAAAGACATTTTCGTTAAACGAAAGCACGTATGGCCAATTGTGAATGGTTTAAAAAAGAAGAAGATCCAAACCTACCTGGAAACTTCATGGTCAAAAAAAACAAGCAAGTCTTTATGAATGCTAGGTTCAGTTACTTTCCAGGCTTATGTCACTTGGCACCGTGGAAATGATCTGACGAAAATTGCGTTTGTAGGCTATGTAAATCAGGTCAAGAAGCCATCTTACACTTATTGTGTCTTTGTCCTGACTTGGTAGCGGAAAGAAAAAGTATACTTAAGAAAAAGTTTAATGAACGTGGTATAAGGACTTGTAGGCAGGCACTAGTGGCTAGTTTAAATCCAGACGACTTACCAATGAATTCAGCTTTTGTTACATTTCTGTTTATGGTCCAAAAAAATTGGAAGCCTGTGCTTGACTAAATTAAGAGTTGTGTGAACATGAGCATATTGAATTAACCAAAAACCTAATTTTAAACGATTGATTTTTATATCAGATTGATGAAAAATATTTGAATATATGGAAAGTTTTCAGCATCTTATAATTGTATACGTTTTAACTTGTTTTTGTAAGATTTTAAATAATCAAATAAATTAAAAATAAAAATAAAAAATTGAGTCAAAAACCAGGAGGTCAGAAAGCAAAAACTCAGGGGAAACATGCCAAAAGAAGCCATGTCTAACACATGTCCCCTCCAGCTGAAAGTAGGGAGAACTACCAACCCTCCTGGGAGTTCTCTTCACTAAGGTGGAAGAACCTGGACAGACCATATGCATTGGCATATTCTGTGCCAGGACAGTATTCCAATGTAAAGTCCATTCCCTGTAGGAAGATGGACCACCCCAGCAGTTTTGGATTCTCACCCCTCATTTGCATTACCATCTGAGGGGCCTGCTGTCTATCTGAACCCGAAGTGAGTCCCAAACAGGTATGGACTCAGCTTCTTTAGTGCCCAGACCACAGCGAAAGCTTCCCTTTCTATGGCACTCCACCTCTGTTCTCTGGGGAGTAGTCTCTGGCTAATGAAGACTGCAGGCTGGTCTAGGCCCTCTTCGTTCAGTTGTGAGAGCACTGCTCCCACTCCATGCTCTGAAGCATCAGTCTGCACGACAAATTCCTTGGAGAAGTCGGGTGCCTTGAGCACGGGTGCTGTGAACATGGCGGCCTACAGGGCATCAAAAGCCTTCTGGCAGGATTCAGTCCAGATCAACTTCTTGGACTGCTTCCTGGAAGTCAGCTCTGTTAAGGGGGCAACAATGGTGCCATACCCCCTAGCAAATCTCCTGTAGTACCCGGTGAGTCCTAAGAAGGCCCTCACCTCTGTGTGGCTCTTGGGGGCTCTCAAGCCAGAATGGTGTCAATCTTGGGTTGTAGTGTCACCACCTGGCGGCTTCCTACCTGGTGTCCCAAATACAGCACCAAACCCTGCCCGATCTGGCACTTACTGGCCTTGATTGTGAGGCCTTCCCTCTGCAGCACCTTCAACACATCACCGAGGTGATGCAAGTGTTCTTCACATTTGGAAATGAACACTGCAATGGGATGTATGACGTTACAACGCATACTTTTACCACGCATACCATTACAACGCGTTTTTTACAATGCATACCATTACAACGCATAGCGCTTTGGGGTGCTGGATAGTGAATAGTTTAATTTACTATTCCAACTCCAGTCCCCGTGGACACTAGGGAAGGTGTTGGATAGTAAATTAAACGTATTCCCTATCCTAGAGCGTCCCCCAGCGCAGTGCGTTGTAATGGTTTGCGTTGTAATGACTGCATTGTAATGGTAGTGCGTGGTAAAAGATTCGTTGTAAGGGTTGTATACCCTGCAATTTCATCCAGGTAGGCGACACTGAAATCCTCCAGCCCAGCCAACACTTGGTTGACCAACCTCTGAAAGGTGGCAGTTGTATTCTTCAACCCAAAGGGCATCAACCGGAACTGGTAATGATCTTCTGGGGTTGAAAATTCTGACCTCTCCTTGGCCCCATCGGTTAAGGCAATCTGCTAGTACCCAGACGTTAAATCAAACGTGCTGAGGAACTTGGCAGCTCCCAACCGATCAATGAGCTCATCAGCTCTGGGGATGGGGTGTGCGTTAGTCCTGGGGATGGGATTGAGGCCACGGTAGTCCATACACATTCGCTGCTCTGAAGTGGCACCGTGTGCAGCAGCCTTTGGGACCAAGACCACTGGGCTGGCCCAAAGACTGTTGGAAGGCTTGATCACCCCTAACGCCAACATCTTAGAGAACTCCTCTTTATTGCTGGCCTTGACCCGGTCAGTCAACCTGTAAATCTTGTGCTTCATAGGAGAGCTGTCACCGGTGTCCACGTCATGGTTACACCAGTGAGTAACACCTGGGGTCACAGAGAACAGTGGAGCAAACTGTCCCAACAACTGGTGACAGTCGCTCTGCTGCTCTGGAGTCAGTGTAGGGGAGAGGATCACACCTTTCACTGACCCATGGCACTCCTTTGTAGACAGGAGGTCAGGGAGAGGTTCACTCTCCTCTCCCACCCCATCATCTGTGGCCAAGAGCATGCTTACTTTGGACCTCTCGAAGTGGGGCTTGAGGCGGTTCACGTGGAGGACCCTCAAAGGGTTCCTTGGAGCCCGCAAATCCACGAGGTAGGTGACATCACTTTTGTGCTCCACCACCTCATATGGCCCAGTCCACTTGTCCTGCAAGGCACAAGGTTCCACTGGGGCAATGATCCACATTTTTTGCCCAGGTTGAAATTCGACCGGAGTAGCATTCTGGTCATACCACTTCCTCATTTCTTCCTGACTTGGTTCTAGGTTTGCCAGATCGAGTTTCCAGAAGCAGGCAGTTTGGTTTCTGAAGGCCAGCATGTAACTTAACACATCCTGAGAGCTTTCCAGGGGGCTGCCTCCCAGCCTTCCTTCACCAAACTCAGAAATCCTCTCACAGGGTGACCATACAGAAGCTCAAAGGGACTGAGCACAAGAGACTTTTGTGGTACCTCCCTGTATGCACAGAGAAGGCACTGCAAGAGAGCGTCCCACTTACGCCTCATGGGTTCAGTTAGACCCTTCATCATGCCCTTTAAGGTCTGGTTGAATCTCTCCACCAGACCGTTACTTTGTGGGTGGCAAGGGGTGGTGAACTTGTAGGTTACACCACACTCCTTCCACAGGGATGTCATATACTTGGATATGAAATTGGTCCCCCTGTCAGAAACCACCTCTCTGGGGAACCCCACTTGGCAGAAGATCCCCATTAATGCCTGGCCCACCACTGGCTCCGTCGTTGTCCTGAGAGGGATTGCCTCCGGGTACCGGGTGGCATGGTCCACCAAGACCAGGATGTACCAGCTGCCCATGGCTGTCTTGTGATCCAGTGGCACCACAATGTCCATCCCTTCCCTTTCAAAGGGTGTTTCACCCACTGGAAAAGGTTGAAGAGGAGCTTTGACCTTCTTCCCACTCTTACCACTTGCTTGGCAAGTTTCACAAGACCTGCAATGTCCATTTGACTGCCTTCATATTTGGGGCCAGAAAAAGTGGGTGTCGGGCCTGTCAAAGGTCTTGTCCTGCCCCAAATGTCCTCCCAAAGGCACGTCATGAGCCAGACCCAGTAGGAAGGCCCTGAAAAGCTGGGCCAGGCTCAGCAACCTGAGGCTCACTATACAGGAGATCATTCTCCCAGTAGATCCAATGTGATCCGGACTGATCACCAGTTGCCTGGTCTGCAGCCTGCCACCGCAGACCCTCCAGAGAAGAGCACTCTTCTTGCTGCCAATGGGTCAGCTCAGAGATGTCCCCCAGTTCAGCTACCTGCTCCCCTGTAGGCTCCGGGGCGTCCCCCTTGAGGTCCACCTCCTCCTGGTCCGTGGGAACGTCAGGGGACAGTTTCCCACGCCCCTTGCCCTTTCTCTTGGCAGGGACTTGGCCCACTGTTTCAGGTTCCAAGTCCTCTTGATCACCCTCTCTGTCCGCCATTGACCGAGTGGACATGCATTCCAACTCTGGCAACCCAAGCATCTCCAAGTGAGACCTGAGCTCAACATCCTTCCATAAGGCCTGCTATAGGTTGTTACCTAGCAGACAGTCTACAGGCATGGAAGGGCTCACAACCACCCTTAAGGGCCCTGAGACCCCCCCACTCGAAGGGAACCTGCACCACCAGACACTGGCGCTCTGAATTTTCCACCACAATTACTTGGTGGAATGCCCCTAAGACTACCTGATTCTCAGAGACCAGGTGATACCGGACTGAGGTCACACTGGCTCCAGTATCTCTGAGAGCCTCTACCCTTTTCCCATTGATGGT
Source organism: Lissotriton vulgaris (assembly GCF_964263255.1). Lineage (NCBI taxonomy): Eukaryota > Metazoa > Chordata > Amphibia > Caudata > Salamandridae > Lissotriton > Lissotriton vulgaris. The sequence continues at coordinate 21,557 of NW_028254548.1, forward strand.
CACCTAGGTGCTGTATTTCTTTGTGTTAGGGGGCACTGGGTTTCCTGGGATGATCTCACTGTCCCGTAGTGAGACGAGGGTCATTTCTGCTGGGTCCCCACCCTCCTGTGGGTACTCCTCCTCCCCAAGTGCTACACTAGCCAATACATTGGACTGCCCACCGGTAGGTGGCTGTGCCCCCTTAGGGCATTTGGGGTCCCCCTTCATGTCACCCACCTGGGCACATGCAAAACACTTGCGGGCCGGTCTCAGCAGGCTTTTCTGACGAGACCCCTTGTTTCTTATCTCCTGGGGGATGGGAACCTTTACCCTGGGTATTAGTTTGGGGCCCTTTAGATAACTCCTGTGTTTTACCCTTGTCTCCCCCACTTTTCTGCTGGGGACCCTGCCCACATTTGGCTGAGGCTCCCCCATACGTTTTCCTGTGGACCCTGGTACTCACCCAGCGTTCCGCCTCCATAGCAAGCTTCCTGGGGTCAGTCAGCTTACTATCAACTAGGTGCTGGCGCAGATCTGCAAAACATAGACTAGACAAGTGCTCCATGCAATCAAATTGTAGAGCCCCTGAAAATCTGTCACATTACTGCCCTTCACCCAGCCATCCAGTGACCTGCAAAACCTACCTACACATTCCAACCAAGTGTTGGCATCGGACTTCTTACTGGAGCTGAACTGATTCCTGTACTTTTCAGGAGCGAGACCATACTTAGTGAGAAGGGTGTCCTTCTTGTCTGGATAGGTGAGGTGATACCCCTTACCTAGAGCTATTAAAGTATTGCTTGCTTCTTCTGGGAAGAGAGGCAAAAATCCTGCTCCCCAATTCTCCTCAGCGCCCCCATTCATGTGTATCGCTGCCTCGTAACCCTGAAACCACCTTTGTATGTCATCCCCCTTGAATTCTTTGCCTACATTCTTAGGGAGGTGCACAATCCTGTCTGTCTGTCTTGACAGGTTGCTGCCACCATTTGAGCTGGCTCTACTCGTCTGATACAGCTCCTTTATCCTGAACTCATGCTCTAACATCATCCTTTTCTCCTCCATGGATAACTTAAGCTTCTCCAGTACTACTGCAACTCTCCTTGCTTCCTGCCTGTCCTCCAGCTCTCCTACGGACAGGCTAATGCTACCTGGCCCGGGTTCCCCCCTTCCAAAAGCACATCCACCCTAGGAATAGGCTCCTCCGCCTCTCCACTGAGATCACCTGACTTCTCGCTGGCATGCCTGGCTGCTACCCAGGTCCTCAGCGCATTTTGTACCTCCTACTTCCTCGTGAGGCCTCTGACTTGGACTTTTAGGTTTTTGCAAATTGATTTCAATTCCCTAACATTGTAAGATTCCAACCTATCCTCCTCAAAGGCAATTTCCGGGGATGCAACAGATGATGCTCTTGATTCAAGCATGATAAAATAGCAAGTTCAAACTGGCAAGATCAAAAATAGGCCAAAAAGAAAAAGAACCAGTATGTGGCACGTAATGGTCAGCGACATGGTAGTAGTGCACACCAATCACTGTAAGTCAAGTGCAAACGCAAGTCCTATCCTCACTGCTGACAAACAATGTTAGAAATGGGATTTATGGTAGGCTAGGGCATGCAAACAAAATACAAGTATAGAACACCTTAAGTCTAGGACATGTGTATGCAAGCCAATGTTTAGTGCCTCTCTCAAACGCAATGTTACAGGGGTAAAATGACAGGGGGAGACATCCCTTAAGGATAAGAACCCTCACTCACCCGAGGGTGACATGCTTCATCATATGGGTCCTCCTTACCAGTGTGGAAAACCTAGTCACCACTGGGAGCTACTACTTCGGTGTTTAAAGAAGGAGCTCAGAGATGTTTAAACAGGTAAGGAACAGGATGATAATCCCATATGTGAGATGATAGGTGTAGTAGGGTATGCAGCGCTGTGTGAAGGAGTGGGTAAGTGAGATTAAAACTGCCTAAGTGGAATCACTGAATAGCTTTATTAATGTGTTCAACTTGACAGGGTTAAAAAGAACAGCACAGTGGTATGGATATAGAACCACTGTCACTTGATGGTCGACATGTTTCAGCCTGTTGATCTAAACCAGAGTATCAGCGGCTTTCTTCAGGACCAGCTATACTACGTGCTAATGCTGCTGCAATTATGTGAAAATTATATAGTAATAAAGAAAAGTTTTATACAAAACCGGTATCCTGCTTTTCATTTTCTCTGTCAGGTCATACCCAGGTATCCTCAATTGTAGGATAGTCCTGCCTCACCTCTACCTGGCTGGCTGCTCTGGAAGGAGGCCCCGCACTGTCCGTCGGTACCTCGATACGTAGGAGAGCTACTGCTAGCTCTCCTACGTATCGAGGTACCGACGGACAGTGCGGGCCTCCTTCCAGAGCAGCCAGCCAGGTAGAGGTGAGGCAGGACTATCCTACAATTGAGGATACCTGGGTATGACCTGACAGAGAAAATGAAAAGCAGGATACCGGTTTTGTATACAACTTTTCTTTATTACTATATAATTTTCACATAATTGCAGCAGCATTAGCACGTAGTATATCTGGTCCTGAAGAAAGCCTGTGATACTCTGGTTTAGATCAACAGGCTAAAACATGTTGACCATCAAGTGACAGTGGTTCTATATCCATACCACTGTGCTGTTCTTTTTAACCCTGTCAAGTTGAACACATTAATAAAGCTATTCAGTGATTCCACTTAGGCAGTTTTAATCTCACTTACCCACTCCTTCACACAGCGCTGCATACCCTACTACACCTATCATCTCACATATGGGATTATCATCCTGTTCCTTACCTGTTTAAACATCTCTGAGCTCCTTCTTTAAACACCGAAGTAGTAGCTCCCAGTGGTGACTAGGTTTTCCACACTGGTAAGGAGGACCCATATGATGAAGCATGTCACCCTCGGGTGAGTGAGGGTTCTTATCCTTAAGAGATGTCTCCCCCAGTCATTTTACGCTTGTAGCATTGCGTTTGAGAGAGGCACTAAACAATTGCTTACATACACATGTCCTAGACTTAAGGTGTTCTATACTTGTATTTTGTTTACATGAGGGAACGCACACCTATTAGTCTATAATCTATCATCCCTCTAGACCCCCAATCTACGGTAGTGTTACATAACAGGCTAGGGCATGTGCCAAACCAGGCAGAAACCACCACTCTAGTCAGGATAAGGGAGTTACACTCCTAAAATAATGCCTGCTCACCCCCTTGGTAGCTTGGCATGAGCAGTCAGGCTTATCTATGAGGCAGTGTGTAAAGCATTTGCACCTAACGAACAGTAATACAGTGTACGCACTACAAAAGGACACCACACTAGTTTAGAAAAATTTCCAATATTTTTATATTCTTAAGACAAGACCAAAAACTATAAAAATCCACAATACAGTACTTAAAAATCATCGGATATCAAAATATGCTTGTAAAACAGTTCCTTGATCTTGATAGGTCCGTCAAGGACTATCACAGCGTCGTGAGCAAACATATCCAAACAGTTCCGGCTGACCGCGGTGTCGCGGGCCAGCTACGGTATCGGGAAGACCCACAAAGTACCTTTTAGAAATGCAGGTTGTCGGCGACCTCTTGTTGAGTTTCCGAAAGCACGGCATCCACAGGTGTCGTTTCTGGAGGCCGGTGCAGGAGTCGTCGGCCCTCGAAGTCACATGCGTTGCGGTCGAACTCCTCTCTGTTGAAGTCAGGAGCGCTGGCACGCATCGGGTGCTACGGTCGAAGTGCGGGGGTGCAGCGTGCAGTGCCTTCAGGTAACGCGCGAGCAGCAGCTCAGTAGCAGCATCAGCTGGCGTCATCGGTGAGACCAGGGTCGCTGTGCAAAGTGAATGCGGTGCTTGTCGCAGTGCTGGCAGGTCGTGGTGCAAGCACCGCCGTCATCGCTGCTGAAGCGCTGTCGTCAGCTGACAAACTGGAGTCAATGGCGCTGGCGTCGGTAGGCCCAGGCTGCGTTGCGTGATGAGGGCGGGGCTTCGTGTAACTTTGCAAGTGGTGCCCTCGAATCATGGTACAAGCAGCGACGTAGATTTCGGCGTGGAGCGGCGTTATCGGGAATACCAAAGCCTCGTTGTGAAGTGAGGTGGTGCGGAGTGTGGTGCCCACAGGTCGCGGTGCAAGCAGCAGCTCGGTGGCAGCATCAGCATGCTTCGTCGGTGAGACCAGGGTTGAGGTGCTGCGTGGCAGTGGTGCCCTCCGTGGTACCTCCAGGACACAGAGTCGGCAGCGGGTCGTCGGGTTGCTTCTGCTTCTGTTGCAGCACAAAACACACAGTCCCCAGTGCTCAGGGCAGAAGAGCTTGAAGTCTTTGCTGGTCCTGAGACTTCTTGAATAGGGGGCAAGCTCTACCTTAAGCTCCTTTTGCATTGGCCTCCAAACGGCAGTCGGCAGTTTCTGAGTTTTGCCTCTTTCTGAGCGTTCCGGGATTCGTGCTATGCTTCCAGTCCCCACCCCTCTTGCGTGAGCCTCGTCGCCTCATTATCCTGCATTTTAAAACCTGTGGAGAAAAGAACAAGAAAGACATTAAAGAACCCAAGCCTCTTCTAATGGTGGTAAAGCGCTTGCGCTGCATTTCAGTTCGAAAAGCTACTTACTAAGGCAAAGTTACTTATCTGATTATTAGCCTGTGTCTCTGTCTGAACGGCATCTGTATTCTTTTTGTTGCTTGTTGAAGGCTGAGTCTGAGGAATGCAGCCTGTGAATAGTTTTCCTGCTTAAACATATTATAGCCTGCACATTTTTGCACCTTTTGTTTTTGATTATGAATATGTGCATGTATCAACTGCACTCTGTGACTATATGTATCCAAGAGAATTATTTGTAGGCTATATTTTTTATTTCCCCATTCCTATTTCAAGAGTAAGCGAGTTGCAAAGCACTCTTTAATTGCATAGGGACATGTGGACACTGGCTTTTCTCTGTCTTTGTCTTTGCATCTTTCACTACAGATCTATATTGAACTCCTAGGGAATCATTTTTGGATTATAGTGGAAGAGGGAAATAAATCAGGTAGTACAGATATTAGGTACCTAGTTATTGCACACAATCTACTACCCATTTCCTCTTACCCAGTCTCACTCTCGTTCTCTATTTCAGGGCCACACATACCCCCCCCAGTGACAACTTTTTTCTATCCTGGTTTCTCTGAGGGACCTTCATCATTTCTATTTGCTTTGTTTCCCCTCTTCCCGTTGTGCACTGCTTTTGCTTTGACTGTGTTTGGCATTCTAGTGTTGAGTGGAAGTGGGGGCCTACTCTTCAGCTCCTTGCATCTCGTTCCTGCGGAAACTTCAGGTGAGTCCTGTTACCCATATAGACCAGAGTGACTTCCTGGTCAGGAATCCGTGACCATTGAACGGTTTTGTCTTAGTGAGGCTCAGTAGTTGCTGAGATCATCCCTGCTCCTACCTGAGAGAGGCTAAGAAGTGCTTGGAAAAGATTACAGCAGCGGGACCCACTGAACAATGTTGGTGGGCGCTGCGGTGGTGCGCGGCCTAAGCCTGTTTCACACAGGCTTAGGCCCATGCCCCCAATGTACTAAACCTCCGCACCTCACAGTGACATTTACTGTCTTTAGCCCTTTGCCATGGTTAAAACTGCTGTAGGTCCCAAGCTAGTGCCGCCATTCTCCACTCTGCATTTGAGGTAGTGAGGCACCTATGCAGGCACAGTGTCTTGGGTCACGTGGTGAATTTATAAGGCTGTGGGAAGACACATCAGAAGCAGGTGTAGGGAAGCTCAAACATCCAGCACAGAAGTATGTTTGCATGGCCCAAACCAAGGTGGCAACCTTTTCAGTTAACACACAAAAGACTTGGCAGTTCTAAGCAGCTGCTGTGCCTGCTTTCGTTTGTTACAGAGGATAGTCACGCCGTGTGTCTCCGGTTACTGCCCTTCCATTTCTGGTGCTTTGTAGCAGTTTTAAGATATTAGAGTTTCTTGTTGTTCAAATCGGTGTAACTTATGATATTAATATGTTTTCCTCATTTTCATTGCTTGATTTTGCTTGAGAAAGTGTCACTCCTAGTCGTTGAAATGTCACTTATAATTACACTGAAATTATGAAAATGTCACACATAGCTCTCTGAAACCTTGGCAGCTATGAATTGTTTCCTTAAGCAAGCATGTATTCCTGAATCAGACTGTTCTACCCAGTGTGTAGTAATTGCATAGATCATCAATCTCTGACGGCCCCGCTCCCAGAAAAATTGTGCTGCATGGCTAAACACTTAGAAAGTCCTAACCACGAGAACTATTGGCTATGCCAGTGCTTGTTTTTAAATTTTGGAAGTTCCGCCTGACTCTAACATGGCCGCTCTACAGGACAACACTCGAGAGCTTGTGGCGAGGATGAGTCGGAGAAATAACTAAAGGACAAATAGGTGTAAACTAGCTCAGTTGGTGCATGTTTTTGAATCGGCCATTTTTGAATGCTCTACTATACTACGTGTTTAGAGTTTCTCCAGAGTGTCTCGCAAAACTTGGTATATAAAAGTTCAGAGTGTCTCGCGAAACTTGGTATCTAAAAACACATTTTTAAAACGAGTTGAACCACTAAAAATATACATATAAAGTTATATCAGTATTTTTTGTTTGACTTATTCCACATTGTATATAATCTTTTTCATTTACGCATTTATTACGATTTAGGGAAATGTGTTTTTGGCGGCGTTCCTCACCCAAGTTATCGAGATGTATTCATTTGGAAATGGACGCAGGGATTGTTTTACTCGGAGGACAAGTAGAAACGAACCCCGTCCGTCTTCCATTTCTTATGGCTAGAGAGTAAACTGCAAAGAAAATTGTGAGAAACTGCACAGAAAATTGGGACGTGCTCCAGTCTGCAGTGTAACTGTGTGAATGAGTCCTGTGAATTAAAACAGAAGTCAATGTGAGAGAAGGGCTGCGGAATGGCCTGTGGGACTTGGGTACTGAGGAGCTGCAGAGCACGAGGCTGGATTCAGGACAGCCTGACACAGACACGGAACTACGAACACAGGTAACGGCGATGCCAGTGAGGAAGAGCCCCTCCCCCTGACCACCCTGGGCTGCAAAAGCTGAGCCTCGCCCCAGGTAGGGCATTTACTTAGTCTAGGATGCATGGTCACAAGCCGCTCACTAGATAGTGGAGGGGTGGTGGGCATGTCACTACAAGTAAAAAATTGTACAGCCTTCCCTGTCCTGGTGAAAACATAATAAGAATGTTGCCCCTAGAAGCAAGGTAATTCCATTAAAGTGATTGCAGGAAATAAAAAAATTAAAACATTTTTATGGATGGTGATGGAGGTTTACAAAGAATGTGAACTAATGTAAGTAAGTAGCCTTTATTGTTCGATTAATGAAAGTCATTACAATATGAATCATATCAGTTGAATACATGCAATAAAATGTGGCGTTCAGTGAAATAATTTTGAGATCAGAAATGTTAAAATCCTTCTGTACAGTTTGCAAATAAGCAGCGTATAAAGTGAAGTATCATTGTCAGTCCAATCATACAGTATGATTTGTCTAAAGGGCATTTGCATTTCTCTGTCTGACCCAAGTGGGGACAGGATCATTGTCGTCAAAACTTATAAACATGTCCCTACTTGAAGCCGGGATAGTTCAAGAGAAAAGTGCTTGTGCAAAAAAGAGAACTTGGGTAAAGGACTATTTTAAAGCAGCATTTAAAAGTGGTTGGCTGTACTGCAGTGCTATGGTGGGGGGACTAGTCCCAAGGCGAGCATGGTTTCGTATGGCGAGTTTAGATCCTGTCTACCCCAGATTGCCAATATGAGTTGTTTAAATGGTGACACTGGATGTTTTTATTTATTTATTTTTATTTATAGTATTTTATAAAGCGTGAACATGACCATCAAGGTATCGGAGAGCTGTACACAGCGAGCTGATGTGAGTTACAGTACAGTAAAGACATGTTTCACTTAAACCTTGGGTGCTAAGGGTTTTCCCCCCTGTGCGCTGAGAAATGCAGGATCCCATTGTTCATGACAAGGCCAACTCGTCATAAGCACAGGGCAGGTAAAACCCATGACGAGTTGACCTTGTCATGAGCACTGAAGAGGTTAACTCAATACATAGAGTTCAAAGAGCAAGGTATAAAACCATTTGCATACAATATCGAGTAGGGTGGATGACAGTTCTCTTATGACACATGTTTTTCTAGTAGTAAGGCTTTTGCTTCCTTTTTGAACAACCTGAATGAGGTAATTGAAGGGAGTTCCAAAATTACAGAGCAGTTCTGGCGAAAATGTGGCCTTGAGTTTTCTTTTTTTAAATCTGTCTGGGTCTAGTATGAGGGATTTAGCACTTTTGGAGTCTCTTCTGCCTCCTGATAGCTTGTTCCTGTTCACCATTGATTTTGGTCCTAAGTTGTGTAGAGCTTTGTGTGTTATGAAAGCAATTTTCAGTTGAATCATTGCTTCAACAGGGAGTCAGTTGAAGGCTCTGAGTGATCGGAACATATGATCACAACGACAAGTGCCTGTTAAAAGTCTTGCTGCAGCACTTATTGTTGCTTTCATTGAGGCTAGGCTGGCTTTCAGTAGACCAATAAGCGTAGCATTCTCATAGTCCCATTTTTTTTTAATAAATCATTTTTATTAAACATACGTCAGCATCAAAATATAGCATTATCATGAGTCTCATATTCTATGCATCCTCAGTACACTAGTGCACATTCGGCAATAAATATTCTTATATGACAATGAACACTTTACAATCAGAATCTCAATCTAACTTAAACCTCTTCTCCTACCCTCTCTCTCATATAGCTTCCTGAAATCTCCCAGTTGCCCCTATAAGATTCCCACTGTTGCCATACTTTTTCCCATTTCTTGGGACAACTCCTGCTTTCGTATATAGTCTTTTCTGCGGTACAGCACCAGTCCATGTCTCGCTTCCATTGTGTCGCTGTTGGTGTTTGCTTGGCCCTCCAAGCTCTGGCAGTGTTCCATTGGGCAACCATTGCGGCCACTAATAGCCATAGTTTTTGGTATTTAGGCCAAGCCTGTTCCCCTGGTACCCAAATTACATGCCACCGGGCTTCAAGAGGAACCTCCTGACCCACCACCTCTGACATTATGTGTATCACCTTCCGCCAATAACGCTGGATGACCGGGCATTCCCACACCATATGAAAGAAGGTACCTCTTTGATTGCATCCCCTCTGACATTGTTCCGTAGAAATGCACCCCAGATTGAACATAAGTATACTAGTGGAATAGGATCTGTGAATTATTCTTACTTGAACCAGCCTGAACTTTGCTCGAATCGCCACCGCCCAGTCGTCATCTTCTAGTAGGCCTAAATCAGTTTCCAAGGACTCACTTAACTTTATCAGGAGATCAGGGGCATTATTGATTATCTTTCTATAGGTGCATGGCAGTGCTTTTTCCGGTATTGGGTCCAGTAGCAATCTATTTTCAAGTGGGCTATATTTGGTTATCTGTTCCCCCTCCTTTAAATATTTGTTCAAAGTATGTCTCAACTGTAGATACCTGTAACGTTCTGTTTCCGCTAACTGGTAATCAGTCTGTAAATCAGAGAATGTAAGCATATGTTGCCCTGCCACACATCTCCCAGTCTTATTATGTCGATCAGTTTCCATTTTCCAAAACCCTGCAAGCTACCTACTTCACTGTCCCTGAGAGGGGTCTGTTCCGTTAGTTTATCAGCCCAAGCGAGAAACTGGTTGGCCTTTGCCCATATTTCAACAACTATCTGAGTATGTGGTGGCCTGCCTCCCGATTTTTTCCGACTATATAGTGCTCCCATTTGCCCAGTGGTCAACCCTATACGCTGGGTCGTTCCTATCTCCGAACACCCAGTCGTTAATTACCATTAGATGTGAGGCCCAGTAATATTTTAGCAAGTCCGGAATAGCCAGCCCACCCTTGTAGACATCCTTCTGTAGTTTGGCTAGCACGATTCTCGTACCCCCACCATCCCACAGCATCGTATCGTATCGTAGGGGGAACTTATAAAGCGCGCTGACACCATGGGTTTCCTGGCGCTGGTAAAGAGTACAGAAGGCAGAGAGACTAGACAGATTGGGGAAAGAGCCAGGTTTTTAAAGACTTGCGAAAGAGGGTTAGGGAGTTGGAAATTTTGAGGGGGAGAGGGAAAGAGTTCCAAAGCTTGGGGGCCAGGTGAGCAAATCTCCGGCCTCCAGATCTACAGAGCTTGAAGGGAGGAACAGTCAGAAGGTGAAGGTGAGAAGATCTCAGGGTACGGGATGGGCAGTAGGGACTGATGAGGGATTTGACAAAAGCAGGGCAGGGGCCGAGTAGTGACTTAAAGACAAGGCAGCCGGTCTTGAAGGCTGCCCTGGAGACGACAGGGAGCCAGTGGAGTTTGACAAGGAGGGGCCTGGCAGATTGCCACTTCGGAATCCCTAGAGCTAGTCTCGCCGCCTGATTTTGGACCACTTGTAGTCTAGCCATCGATGTTTTGGGCAGGCCGTGGTAGATCGAATTGGAAAAATCTAGGCGGGAGAGGACGAGGGCCATGATGATGTGCAGGAGGGCATCAGGTGTGAAGAGGTATGCCACTTTCCTGATCCTGCGCAGTTGGTAGATGCAGGACGAGACCACGGTCCCTACCTGCGGCCCTAGGGATAAGGCGGAGTCAATGGTGACCCCCAAGCTCTTCACCGAAGCTGCAGGGGTGGGAGGGGGGCCCATGTCCACCGGCCAGAATTGAGGCCCCCAAAAGGAGGCACTCTTGCCGGGGAGGAGAAGCTCCGTCTTTCCGGGATTCAGTTTTAACTGATTGTGGCCCATCCACTGGAGAATGTGGGACATGGCTGCTTGAAAGTTGGGGATAGCAGAGGGGGAATTAAGAGGAAAGATGAGTTGCAGGTCGTCCGCGTAGTTGAACACGGTGACGTCCCACTGCCTCAGAGAAGAAAGAAGGGGACGAAGATAAAGATTGAAAAGAAGAGCAGCGTCTTAAGTTCGCTGTCCACTTCTCCCAAAAATTTGTCAGGGATTGGGCACGGCGTGTTTTGTACAACATGGAGCATACGGGGTAATGATATAATCTTATATAGCACCGCCCTCCCCATCAGGGTCAGCGGCAGCTTTCTCCAATGAGTAATGTCCCTCCTGAGGCGCTCCAGCTGTGGTTGTAGGTTTTCAGTCAGGAAGTCTGGGTCAGTTTTTGTTATTCGTATACCCAAATACTTAAAACTATCTTTAACCATCAACTGTGTGTTGGCACCAGGCTGTGGAGGTGGCCCATCTGATAGCATGTACAATAGGGACTTATCCCAGTTAATTTGGTACCCAGAATACCCTTCAAAGAGTTTAAAGATCTGCACCAGTCTGCTTATAGTAAACCGCGGTCGCGTCGCATAAAGAAGGACATAGCCAGCGTAAAGCATGGGTACTCACAAACTTTCTATCAGGGGGCCAAATTTACAGTGTGGTTTGTGGCCGAGGGCCGCACCAGTGGGGGTGGGGTCAGAGGGGGAGGGGCGCTGCTAAAGAAGAAAAAAAACGGTGACCATGAGGCTGAACACAGGTCCCTGCAGCAGACGCCTTTGTCCACTGACCCGGCATACACATCTGTCACCCTCCCTCTCTCTCCCTCCCTCTCTCTATCTCCCGCCCTCTCTCTTTCTCCCTCTCTCTATCTCCCTCCCTCTCTCTATTTTCCTCACTCTCTGTCACTCTCTCTCTATCTCCCTCCCTCTCTGTCACCCTCTCTCTATCTCCCTCCCTCTCTGCCACCCTCTCTCTCTTTGTCTCCCTCTCTCCCTGTCTCTCACCCTCTGTCCCCCTCCCTGTCTCTCACCCTCTGCTCCCCTTCCTCTGTCTTCCTTTCACCCTCTCCCTACCTCCCTCTGTCTCCCTCCCCCTGTCTCCCTCTTTCCATCCCTCTCTGCCTCCATCTCTGTCTCCCTCTCTCTCTTTCTGTCTCCCTTCCTCCCCTTGCCTCTGTCACCCTCCGTCTCTCTCCCTCTGTCTCCCTCCCTCTGTCTTTCTTCCTGCCTTTCTCTCTCTCTCTCTCTCTCTCTCTCTCTCTCTCTCTCTCTCTCTCTCTCTCTCTCTCTCTCTCTCTCTCTCTCTCTCTCTCTCTCGCTCAATCTCTCTGTCTCCCTCCCTCTGTCTCCCCCTGACTGCCTCTCTCTGTCTCCCTCTCTCTGTCTCCCTCCCTCCCTCTCCCTCCTTCCCTCTCCCTCTGTCTCCCTCCCTCTGTCACCTCACCCCGCATGTGTGACCGCCAAGGCTGAGACAGTTTCCCCAGCGTGCACACAAACAGCCGCACCTGAGTACTTCACAGGTCTTTAAAATACCATTTACATGTTAATAAAGCGTTGTTGTATTTCACCTCTACTCAGCGCCCCTGCAGCTCCACTCTGACAATCACTGGAATCGCCAGGCCCCCACAGAGCAGAGTCTCTCAGTCTGGCTGGGCTGCTGCAACCTGCAGTGTCTGTAGAAAATGTAAATAACACAGGTACGATGTCTGCAAGGTCCGCCGGCCGCCAGGGAAGGCTTGCCGGGCCGCTGGCGGCCCATTGGCCGTACTATGAGTACCCGTGCCGTAGAGTGATATTCGTTCCTCCCACAGCTCCCCCCCAGCCCCCCTCCCCCGCCCCCCGGAATACCAGCGATCACCGGGTCACCTCTCACCCAGGCCGCAAGCCGCTCGAGTGCCAACGCGAATAAAATCGGTGATAGAGGACATCTCTGCCGAGTGCCCTTGTGGAGCACAAAGGCGCCCAAGACCGTACCATTTACCCGAACTCTGGCTAGAGGATGTGAGTATAATAACTTTACAAAAAAAGATCTGAAACATTCAGATCCAGAGAACCTAGCTAGCTACTGAGACATTACACCATTGGGTCTGTCTTAGGAAAAACAAAATAGGGCAGGGAAAGACATTTTTTTTCTTTTAGTCCCCTCACTCACCGGAGTTTCCTCACGGTGACATGCTTCATCATAGGGGCTTCCCAACCCGCTGCGGGTTGAGGCGTGCTACGACTAACGATATTGCGTAGGAGCACTTTTTTGTGAGGACTATGTGTCGTGTGATGTGAAAAGGGGAAAGTGAAGTGGAGTGATAAGGGTTAAAAATATCCTACTAGTGAGCTAAACTAACTTTATTCAGGCGCCTAGCGGATACATTAAAAATGGGGTGGTTTACTAGGTGAGCCGGTTCTATTATGAAACACAGTACCCTAGTAAAAACGACACATAGTCCTCACAAAAAAGTGCTCCTACGCAATATCGTTAGTCGTAGCACGCCTCAACCCGCAGCGGGTTGGGAAGCCCCTATGATGAAGCATGTCACCGTGAGGAAACTCCGGTGAATGAGGGGACTAAAAGAAATGCTTTTTCTTTCCCTGCCCTATTTTGTTTTTCCTAAAACAGACCCAATGGTGTAATGTCTCAGTAGCTAGCTAGGTTCTCTGGATCTGAATGTTTCAGATCTTTTTTTGTGTACTTAATGCTGTGGAGGGCGAACCTGGCCATTTTTTCCTCTACCTTCCCCCCTTTTTTGAATTTTTTTTATAATAACTTTAACCATGACTGGCAGTGTGGACCAAACTGCCCTAGGACCTCAAACAAGTAATGCCATTCTATACTATCAAACGCCATACAGGCGCTGCCTCCATCCCCGGGTTTGTCTTCACTTGGTACATCACCCTGTAAAGGTGTCTAAGATTGAGTCTGGTGCTTCTGCGGGGCATAAAGCCTGATTGGTCAGGGTGTATCAGGGTCGTAATGGGGACCTGTAAACGATTAACTAGGACCTTGGACAAAATGTTAATTTCCGCATTCAACAGGGTTATTGGTCTGTAAGAATTGCACTGGTCCGCCGGGTTTGGGAATAACCATGATGGAAGCCGTTCGCTGGTCAACCGGTAATCGTCCCCGTTTCCGCGCTTCATTGAACATGTCTAATAGGTATGGGGCCACCATACTTGCTGTACATTTAAAGAGCTTGATGGGCAGACCATTTGGACCAGGTGCCTTGCCAGCTTGTAAATCCTGTATAGCTCCTGCTATTTCTGCAGTAGTTATTTCCCTATCTAATCCATCTCTATCTTCCTCAGTTAGTTTTGGTAGTCGCCTTTATTCCAATAATTCTCTAGAATCAAGGGTTGACCTGGTGGGGCGGCGCTCAAAAAGTTCCTCATAGTAATCTGTGAATGCCTGCGACATCTCCTCCTCGGTATTATTTATCCGTCCCTGGCTGTCGCGTATTTCCACCACCCAGCTCCTGTCCCTGTCCCTCTTTTCGAACCAGGTGATCATTTTGTTGGCTTTATCCCCTGGGTCATAAATACGTTTCTGAGTTGTGATCGTAGCCGCTCTAGCCGCATTGTGACAATATAAAAAACAAGGGGACCCGTCTAGGTAGTTGAGGACCTCGGGTAGTACTTACACGGTTTATTTTAAACACTCGCGGTCTCACCGCCCAGCACCTAATTTCTTTGTATCTGTCCTTGGCAGATCACACCTCCTGCAAGACTCTTCTTGCTCACGTCGTGGCTGCACTACAAATCAGTGCATAGGTCAGTACTCCTGCACCATGTGACTCTGGGCAATAGCTTGCTTAATCTTCCCGACGGCCCCCAGAGCCTAGAGACCCTTACGGGTGATTGTCGCGCTTTACAAATGTGGATTATTAACTCAATTAACCATCACTATGTGAAAACACCACAAACCGGCCCTTTTGAACGTCCACACTAGTAACTGTAAATACGCCGTTTTGCTGAACCCTCACAATCCACATCCCATGTCTTGTCGTAACGTACCTATCATCATTAACGCGCCGAATTGTCGAACCTTCACTCACTTAGACATGGTCTTGCTCGCATTACATTAAGAGCAAGCACACGTTGTCATTCACTCCACCATCTACTTAAAAAATGAGCACAACTACACCTATGCCCTTTTAAGCAGTCATGCACCAGGTGTGCACACTGCACAGTTGTCTCCTTAATGTTTTTGCACTTTATGGCACAGAACGTTTGAATTACCAAAAGTGTGACTGACATGCTGTATGTAAACAGAAATTTCCCCTTGAGATAATTTGTCTCTTTTCCCTCTTCCTTCCTCCTGTTCAATCCCACAGGCTTTTATACAAACAATCAGGCAAAAAGTAAATTTGATAGTCCTGAAGATGATCCCAATTAATTTTTGGAGATAGGGATCGAAACGTCACTTCAACTGTTTTAACAGTACTGCTTCTTTCGATTGTGTAACATGTGTTGCAGTTACTGTTGGTTTGAGCTTACACAAGATTACATTGTATTGTAAGCCACCTCTTGCTCCAATCTGTTTGCCTGTTATTCTTTCCCCCATGTAATGTTTTCTCTTTTCTGACCTGGTACAGGCTTGTGCCCAGTTATCATTTAGTGGTTTGTTTCACTTAAACTCCGAATTTTTTTACTTAACCTTTTGAAATAAACATCCCTCTGTCCGGCTGGACATTGGAGAAAAAAGATACAGAATTCTTATTTCAAGTCTGTGCTCATTATTTTGCCTTGCATCAAAAAGTTTAGGACCTTTGTCTTTTCAAAAATCACTAGCCGCATTGTGAGCCATATCCTGTAGTTCTTGCTTCCTAAGTGCTATCCAATGTGCTGATTCCTTATCTGTCCCCCCCCCCCTTACCCCCCCCTTCCAGGTATGTTGCCTCCAGTTCCAACACTGTTGTCACTTCTAGGTTATCCCACTGCAACCTCTTCTCCTTATTAGCGCCCCTATACATGCTTGAACATAGCCCCTCATAACTTACTTGAAGGCCTCACGCAGAGTACATACCTCCGCCACTGTCCCTTCATTTTCCTGAAAGTAGAGCTGTGCCTGGTCCCGAACCTTTTGAGAATTGTCCTTATTTAAAAAAAAAAAAAAACAAGAAAAATCCTGTGGGCCAATATGAGCGTGTGAGAACCAAGCATCCTCCCCTCTGTGTGTTAGTATGTAATCAAGTCTGGAGTAACTTCCATGTGCGGCTGAGTAAAAAGTGGGTGCGAGGGTTGTGTAATCGCCAAAGGTCTGTCAGACCCATCGCATCGACAAATACACCCAATGTTCCCCCCCCCCCCTCTGGTCACCATGGATTCCCGATTAATCCCCAGGGCGATAGTGGAGTTCATAGCACCTCCCAACATTAAGAGTCCCCGCGGATGGTCAACGAACAATGCCCACAGGGCTTCCAATGCCTCAGATCGCATCGCTGGCGGAATGTAGCACAAGACCCTGTTAATCATTTGGCCTTCCCATGTCCCTGTGATTGCCAAGTATCTACCCAGAGGGTCGTGCCAAACTTTCCCCCCTACGAAAGGGAGAGCCGTTTTTATTAATATCCCAACACCGCGTGAACCAGTCGTGTAACCTGCATGTGCAATCATTTTATAGCCATACCTATCCGGTGCACAATATCTGTGGCCCTTTAGGTGTGTTTCCTGAATAAGTACAACTCCCGGGGAGTGTCTGTGCAGGTATTGTAGAACTATGCTTCATTTAATACGCCTCCCCAGACCATTAACGTTCCATGACAGAAGTTTGAGGCTGGTATGTCCCTGCTGGCACCCCCAGAATTTCCTATAGAAGCCTGATTCTGTTCCTGTCTTGGTCCTCTTGTGGGTGTCCCCATTTGTGTAGTTAGTGACCCTCTATCCCTAGCTGAGTGTATCTTCTCATCTTCTTGAGTGTGTAGTGTAGTGAAACTGACTGATCTAGCAATTCTCATAAAACGTAACATTCCTGTAATCCTCTCGAATTGTACCACTCTGTGAACCTGTTTGCACCTGATAGAATAGCTGACCTTACAACAAAAAATCCCTATAACACTTAACAGTACCCCACCTCTCCCCACCCCCCTCCTTGCTATCCTGCTGGCGGGTACAACAACTCCCACCACCCCAACTCGCAGAGTGCCTGTCGCCCTGAACATAACCATCAACAGTGGAGTTGGTCGGTGCCGAGCTCCTAAGGCTCCTGCCCCAGATCCCCATCCCCTATACAATAGCAACCAAGCGTTTCAATCTCTTAGTGGCAGCAATGACAATTTTGAGAGCAGCAGACCACACTGGTTATTTGGCTATATACATATATATATATATATATATATATATATATATATATATTCCAACCACCACCAAGCAATGTTCACCCCCTTATGACCTCAACTTTACAGTTCGTGGTTCATCTTGAGGCAGCTTCCGCCGGTTCCAGACCCTCCATACATCCCGACTCCAGTGCGACAATTAGGCCGTTAATCATTTTCTTTCAGGATAACATGGCGCGTTTGTTCTCCTAATGTTTTATTACCATCTCCGCCCTGTCTCAGGGAATTTTCTTAATGCCATTTTCAAGTTTTGATGGGCCCTTGACTAGTTGGAGTCAAACCATCTCACACCTGTACTTTCCCTCTGCCTGCAGGGTGGCACTAAGGTTGTTATCAATCTCTTTGCTAATTCTTCAATATGCTTTCAAAAGTAACTCCTCATCCCCAGAGTCTTTCAAACAGCACTGGAAGTCAGTTTCACAAGTAGCATGGAGGAAATGAAAGAAAGAGTATTGTGGGACCGTACTCTATTTTAATCTACGCCCCTGATCATAGGGGACAATCTCACTATAATTTGGGGGCGCAAAGGCAGGCCCGCCTGCGCCCATCCGCGACCTGCGCCAGGACCCCTGTTCCTCCGGCCCGCCAGAGCTACAGCTCCTCAGCGCTCCACACACTCACCGCTGGCAAGAACTACAACTGCAAGCTCTCATCACCTCTCGACACCTACGGACCCTTCACCTGCCATCACTCCCACCATCCCTTCACCTTTGCGGAGACCCAGGACCCTCCACCTCCCCCAGCAACAACTACATCGCACCGCAAACCCTAAGATGCATCCACCCCAATGTCCGCTCCCTCCGGAGACACGCCACAAAAATCTGGGACTTCCTTGACAGCATCGCCCCAGACATCGCCTTCCTCACTGAAACCTGCCTCCAGACCAGATATCGGGATCGCCATCTCTGAAGGATACAAGTTCACCCGAAGGATCGCCCCAATGCCCTGGAGGAGGCATCACCATCTCCGGCTAAGCACCTATTCCGACGGGCCCACAGACCTGATGGAACACCTCCATTTCAAAATCCAGACCAACCGGTCCTCCACCCTCTGAAGCTCCCCCATCTACAGAGCCCCCAGAACCTGCGCTCCTTTCTCTAACTCCATTACCGACGTCATCCTGCCGCATGCCATCACCTCCACCGATTATTTTTTTTTTTTTTTCTTTTTTTTTGTTGCTGCTAGGAGGCCTCAATTTCCACCTCAACAACCGCCAGGACCCCAACTCCGCATCCCTCATGTACAACCTCCACACCATAGGACTCCAGCAGATCGTACCAGAACCAACACACTTAGCTGGGCACATCCTCAATCCCGTTTTCACACCAGGGAACTCCCATCACCTTCACCCACACCTCCGAACTCCCATGGACGGACCACCGCTGTGTTCACCTAACCTTCAAATCCAACATCCCCCGCCAATGCCTGCATCAGCTCAAGCATTGGAAGAATATCTCCGACGACCAGCTTGCCGCCGCCCTCTGCAGCTCCGCTCCCACCACCACAGATGACCCCACCACCGTCGACCGCACTCTACACAACTGGATCACCGACTACGCCAACACCATCGCCCCCCTCAAGAAAGCCTCTGCGCCACACGCCAAGAAAGCCAGCTGGTTTTCCACAGAACTCCGAGACTCCAGACGCACCTGCAGACGGCTTGAAAAACTGTGGAGGAACTCCAAATCCCCGACAGATCTCGACAACTTCAAAACAACCACCGCTGCTCACCACATCTCATCAGACTCTCCAGGAGGAAAGCACTTGAGGACAGAATCTCCACCAATGCACACAACAGCAAGGAACTCTTAGCATCATCAAAGAGTTTACCCAACCCAACAGCAGGTCCACAGACCTCACTCCCTCCCAGGACCTCTGCGACAGACTCGGCGCTTTTTCCCATCACAAAATCAAGACAATCTATGACAACTTCAATGACAACCCCCCATGAGGAACCCACTCCCACCGATCCCAGCAGAATGCAGCTGACACTAGACCGCTGGACCGCCCTCTGCATCGAAGACACTCTGAGGATAATGAAGACCACCAACTCGGGGGCCCCCACGGACCCTGCACCAACCACATCTACCGCAAAGCTGCAGACATCATTGCCCCGAGCTTCAACGTATCATCAACCTATCATCCGAAACTGCCTCTTCCTCAACGACTGGAAACACGCAGAGATTAACCCTCTCCTGAAAAAACCTTCAGCGGACTCCACAGACCTCAAGAATTTCAGGCAGATCTCCCTACTCCCTTTTCCAGCCAAAGTCATGGAAAAAGCTGTCAACAGCCAACTTGCAGCCTTTTTCGAGGAAAACAACTACCACAGCAACAAAACCACACTTCTCGCTGCACCAGATGACATCCGCACCCTCCTTGACAGAGGAGACTTTGCCCTCATCCTCCTAGACCTCTCTGAGGCCTTCAACACAGTCTCTCACCGCACCCTAGCCAGCAGACTCCACAACGCTGGAATCCAGAACAAGGCCCTTGACTGGATCCTCTCTTTCCTCTCTGGCAGAAAGCAACGAGTCAGACTCCCTCCATTCAGCCCAACCCTGTTCAACATCTACATGGCCCCTCGCATCCATTGTCAGAGCACACAGACTCAACATCACATTGTACGCAGACGACACCCAACTCCTCTTCTCCCTATCAAACGAACCCAACATCACCAAACACAATTTTCAAGACGGAATGAAAGCCGTCGCCAGATGGATGAAGAACAGCTGCTTTCACCTAAACACAGACAAAACCGAGGTACTCATCATGGGCCCACACCCCGACGCCTGGAACGACACCTGGTGGCCCCCACCCTCGGAGTAACCCCCACGGACCACGCACGCAACCTCGGAATCATCCTGGACTCCAACCTCGAAATGGACCGCCAGATCAACACTATCATCACCTCCTGCTACCACACCCTCTACCTCCTCAGTAAGACCTTCAAGTGGATCCCACCCCAGAATACAGAAACGGTCACACATGCCCTCATCAGCAGCAGACTGGACTACGGCAATGCCCTCTACTCCAGGATCGCCAAGAATCTCACCTGCAAACTCCAGAACGCTGCCGCCAGACTAGTCCTCAACCTACTGCGCCAAAGCCACATCAGCGAACACCTACGGACCCTACACTGGCTCTCCGTCGAGAAAAGAATCGCCTTCAGGCTTTTCACCCACGCACACAAGACCCTCTACAACACCGGACCTGCCAACCTGAACCACCGCCTTGCTTTCCATGCTCTCTCTGCTCGGCCCAGCTCTCCCTCCCAGCAGTACTGAGGATCAAGAAAAGCAGAATAGGAGGGCACGCCTTCTCCCTCCTCGCTGCCAAGGCTTGGAAACCCCCCCCTCTACACATCCAACTGACTGCTTCGCTCTTTAAAATTCTAAAGGACCTCAAGACCTGGCACTTCGATGGAACTCGGTGAACCTCCAGGATCTGCGGATCCCCCCTGTCCCCCTTCCCTCACCACCTTGAGACCTGTTCCAGGTGAGTAGCTTGCGCTCTATAGACCCCTGATTGATTATTTGATTGATAGTTTATCAAGACATTGTCTCCCCCATTGCAGATCTAAAATTAAGGGGTTGTGGTCGGTAAACTCGGACCACTGAACTTTAAAATTAGGCACAAACTGGGCTAAGTAGGCCGAAACCAACAGGTAATTTATAACTGTGTTAGCCCCTCTTCCCTTAAAGGTCAAAATAACATTCACTTTCAGGCCTTCTCTAATGGAAACCAGATTAAATTCTGCCAGAACATCATCAAGCAAACTTCCTTCACTTCTGTAGAATGTTTAAAGTGGCCACCCCAATAGGGATCTGTTTTGAGGGAGCGAATGATAACCTAGCAGTCCAAGGGGCATAAATGTACACCCATGAAAATAACCAAATGAGGCAGTTTGTACTTCCTCTCAAACTGCCAAACGGACCTTGGAGCACATCAATATTCTGTAGGGGTAGATCGATTAAAGGAATTATAAAAAAGTTAGCAATAGAATGCTCTTTAGGCCCTCAAAATCATAATTGGACAGCGAGTAGATTCCTGTGTTCTGCAATAAGCTGGGTGGGCATACACCATATACACAATTATATCAGTGTGAGCAAGCTACCCCTTGCTCATCCTGCTGTTGAAGGGTTTGCTGGTAAAAAGAAAGAAGTGTACCCGTCTAGGTTATAAGAGTTATGAATGTTCCTTGTCTCTTGTAGAACCACAATCTGATATCTTCTAGTTGTTTCTGTCCATGCCTCAGACTTCTTTTTATTAGCGATCCCAGCGATGTTACAACTACATGTTTTTAGGGCTCGCTGATCCAACGTCCATGCGTTGGTCTGCAAGAGTTTAGAAGGGGCTCTCAAAAATGCTCCCAAAGTCTGCAGGCAGATCGGGCACAGTGCATGTGCGCCGGGAGCACGCACCATTTGTCCACCTGCAGACTTTGGGAGGACTTTCACGGCCGCTTTGATGTTCTCAGTGAGCCGCGCGGCCACTGAGAACATCAAAGCGGCCGCGAAAATGCTCACCATTTGCCACCCCCTCCCTTATTCCACTTCCTGCTTGTTACATTTCATTCTTCTCCCATTTCATCTTTCTTCATTCCTCCCATTTGTCTGCCCTTCTTCTCCCATCTGTTCCTTCCTTCTGTCATTCATTTCTATGTCCTTTTCTTGCTCTGTTCTTCGTCACTTTCTTTTTTTAATCTTTTTTCTCTCTCTCCTTTATTAATGCCTTCTTTTCATTTCTTCTCTAGATCTTTCTACTACCTCCTCTCTTTTTCCGCCTATCTTCTGCTATCTGACTCACTCTCTTAGCCTTCTTCCAGACTCTCCCTCTCACCTTTTGCCTTCTTTCCCTCCACCTTTCCTGTGCCCCTTTATTTTCTCTTCTTCTCCACCCGCCTTACTCTCTTTCACCCTATTTTTCGTTCTTCCACTCCTCACTTTTGTCTTTCTTTTCTCACGACGTTGTCCGGTTGTCTTTTCTTTTGCCGTTCCTATGTTCATCCTTTCTCTTTGATTTGCTTACACCTCTGACCTTGACCCCTCTGCTATCATACCCTTTTATTGATGTTATATATTAGCTTCCCTATGCAGCCTCTGCTCAGTGTTGATGCTCATATGACTTAGTGCGAATTAGAACATCTACATTTCTCTGCCTGATCCTGAGGGACAAGTGGCAACCCCTACTGTACATGCTGGAGGTTGCGCTTGACAACGCCACTGGGGCAAACACATTGAACTCAGTATGCACTATATGCCACATAATTACTGCACACAGATAACCAATTATAAGTGACTTAAAAAATACACTAAGGGGGCGGCCACTTGAATTATGCAGCAGGGGAAGACACATTTATGTGCCAGGATTGACTAAATTACGCGACCAGAAAAGGAAAGTTATGTGGTGTAATGTGGCACATTTTGTAAAGGTGTAACTTCATTATTGTGTTTTATTTTTTACATGTTAACCCCTTCGATGCTCATGACGGAACGGTTCCGTCATGAGCGTCGGTTGGCCTGTGCTCATGACGGAAGCGTTCCGTCATGAGTCCATAAGCCCAATGGAACGTTCAGCACAGCGCACGAATTTGCGCCGCGATGATGGGGTTAACACTGTTTGCACAGATGTTTCACTTCATTAGTATCAGTTTAAGACCCCGCTACAGCTCTAAGCAATTTAAAATTGACCAGTCAACTTTGCCAAGGACCTTCCACTACACGGCAACAAATAGTAACATGTGATCCGTTTCATCTAAACACAATTTTTTGGGTAAAATCTGCAATTTGTGATTATGTGGTAAATATTGCAAATCCATAATGATGAGGAAGAACGGCACAGCTTCAGAATTTCATAATTATAGTGGCTCTCTCTGACTATGGGGTTCATTTCAAGTTCAAGTGTAAAACGATTGGGCAATACCACGCCCATCATGAATGACACCACAAGATGTGGTGATACCCACTATCAATATTAAGGCTTTCTTTTTCCTGTCCAGGACAAGGTGTGGCATGCGGGACCGGAGTTCTGCACATCAATTATTGCATGTTTTTCCTTCTCTCCAGTTTCCTCCTTTCACATTTCACTAGTGTTTTTTTTTTCTTGGCGAAACTCGATAGGAGGAACATCTCAGAATTTCTTCTTTTCCCGTAAAATTCAGATTCCAATGCCGCGTGCCGATTTCCGGTGGTGCCCAAATCGGTAATCCGTATGCCTTAGAACTCAGGATGAGCATATGCGAAAATAGATTTCACAGCAGTGGCAGTTGAGTGCTATTCAACTGTCAGATAACACAACACAGTACGTTGTGGACAATGCCAGTAGTAAGAAGTGCAGTTCAAATGCCAAAACACAACACCATGACACAGCATAACATAAAGAATGCCACACTAGCGCTATAAAGCGCTGTACAAAAGCTACCATACAATAACATAAATACACATTATATAATGTAAACAACATGACATATTTTCGCTTGGGCAGGGAATGGATTTTCAGCACAAAGGTGAAATTTGCATTGTGCTGACTGTCTAATTTTCCAAACAGAGGTACAACGCCGCACATGGACTTGTGGGAGTGTTCGTATAAGAGGAAGCAGCTGGTAGCGCACGTTGTCATGCACACGTTCATTAGTGAAGACCTTGTCACATCTGTGCGCCTGGGGCTGTGTTAAGGCGCAACGCGTCTACCAGCCGCTCTCAATAAAACAACAATGTGCTCTTCGAAGTGCCGCACTGCGAGAAGCCACTGGGGACCACGCGGGGTGTGGGGGCGTGGCCTGCCATCTGCGTGCGCACGCGGACGGACAATTCCACAGAGGCTATATCGTTTATGGCGAATGGCGTGATAATACGCTCACATTAAGCCTCT
The DNA here is from genome assembly GCF_964263255.1 of Lissotriton vulgaris. Classification (NCBI taxonomy): domain Eukaryota; kingdom Metazoa; phylum Chordata; class Amphibia; order Caudata; family Salamandridae; genus Lissotriton; species Lissotriton vulgaris. The sequence goes on from NW_028254548.1 coordinate 45,522, forward strand.
ATTTCAGATATGGCGGAATAAGCGTAGCAATTACCGCCAGGGTCGGACTGGACTATAGGCAGCGTTCCAAGGGCTGGTGTTAGTTGCAGTTTTATATTGCGGGAACTGGACCCAAAGGTATTGGAGCCTTTACATAAGCACCAGTTGCATGCTTAATTTGAGCCGGTGCTTTCCGTGCTCAGCTCCAGCATTGGTTTCCGGTGCTGGGCTCGGCATCTAATTGTCAACACCATACTTCGAACAGCCCACCACATGGGGTGGCAGAGTGGGCTAAAGAACGGTGATGTATTAGATCCAGATCTGTTGACTGGGTGTGAGTGTTTGATTGGTTCAGATGTTCCGTCCATCAAACCCCCTTTTGTACCACATGGTGGCAGCTGTTCATCTAATTTAGAGATGAGCAGAACAAGGGTAGTTTGGGACTAAAATATACATTAAAATTGCTAATACCTGCCGCCCCAGCCATTCCTTTAGCTTTGGGGACCTGTAATCTGAACTGTCGCATTTACATGCGAGAGAGATGGTTAGTAGTTGTTTTGGCAGATGGTTAGTAGTTGTTGCGGCATCCATGACAAAGGCATGGGTGGTGCAAGCTGCATTGGCCTTATGGGCAGAGCCCTGGCATTTAATAGTTTACAAATTCAATACTTAGATAGACACATTCATTTTTTTCTTAAACATCATTATTTTTAGGCATGGGGATTTTGTTTCTTTTATTGCCTGCTGAGCAGGTCTTTCCTGATATTAAAACAAACAATGTCTGCATCAAGCTTAAGTCCATGCAGTCTTCCATACCTTGCAAACCACTTACACAACATGCCTATACAAGTTCGCAATTGCCTTGATTTTCAAGTTTTTATGTATATAATTGTGAAATGGAGGCCACTCGTATCTATCGCCCTTACTCTATCTATCTATCCATCTATCGCCCTCACTCTATCCATCGCCCTCACTCACTCTATCTATCGCCCTCACTCACTCGTATCTATCGCCCTCACTCGTATCTATCGCCCTCACTCGTATCTATCGCCCTCACTCGTATCTATCGCCCTCACTCGTATCTATCTATCGCCCTCACTCGTATCTATCTATCGCCCTCACTCGTATCTATCTATCGCCCTCACTCTATCTATCTATCCATCTATCTATCGCCCTCACTCTATCCATCGCCCTCACTCACTCTATCTATCGCCCTCACTCACTCTATCTATCGCCCTCACTCACTCTATCTATCGCCCTCACTCTATCTATCTATCGCCCTCACTCGTATCTATCGCCCTCACTCGTATCTATCGCCCTCACTCGTATCTATCGCCCTCACTCGTATCTATCGCCCTCACTCGTATCTATCTATCGCCCTCACTCGTATCTATCTATCGCCCTCACTCGTATCTATCTATCGCCCTCACTCGTATCTATCTATCGCCCTCACTCGTATCTATCTATCGCCCTCACTCGTATCTATCTATCTATCTATCTATCTATCTATCTATCTATCTATCGCACTCACTCGATATATCTATCCGACCACCACAGCATCACTCAGCACCACCACTGCATCACTCGTCGCCACCACAACATCACTCGTCGCCACCACATCATCAATCTGTGCAACAATTCAACAACAACTGATTCAAATATGTTCTCTCAATGTTTCAAGCTTTATTACAAATGTCACGAAAAGATGTTAATATTTCACTTCTGTTCTTGGATTTTCGTCACAATAAAATACACTGAACATAATCTTCACAACAGTTATTTACAAAAGTTTAAGCTATTGCCATTATAAATTACAATAACTTTTATTTAAGTATTAGATAATAAAAAAAATTAAAAGCCATTGTTATTTGTAATATCAATACATCTAAGTCACGTAAATACAACACATATTGCATTACAAATGCTATAGGTGTCACATTTGCGAAAGTTAAAACTATTGGCATTGTAAATGACAAAGCTATTCAATTCGCTATTTTCAAAACCAACACATAAATACAAAATTTGTCATTTACAATACCAATAGCTCAAACTTTCCTAATGCGAGACCTATTGCATTGCAAATGCTTGTTATGGGGTCTAGTAGATTCTCATAGTCCTCGCCCATGGAAATCTTGGTTTACGGTGGTGGGACCAACCTTGCTCTGCTGGTGTCTCCCGGTTGCTGGAATAAATCAATCATTACAATCCAAGCCCCCCAGAGGTTGATACCTATTCCTCCACTCCACTGGTGAAACCAGACCTCTTATAAGGGGAGCTATCCTACCCATATTTTGATGAGACCTATACCTTCAATCCCTTGTCCCTTGCACAAAAACTTAGTGGTTAAAAAAAGTCTAGTGGAAGCACCTAGATACCTGGGCCTTGAGCCCCTTTGGGGAGATTGTGCTGGATCAGTCGTCTTACTGCTTCGGATCACCTAAAGTTTCACACAGTACGATCCCCTGTCAATGACTTTTTGCCAGGACCTAGCCAGCCCACTCGTCTGACCATGATTAAATCATCACAGTAATGACTACTAACTCCCCTGTTGAAGAAGCACCAATGTATGACTTTGCGAATTAGGTTGTTGGTGCATTCTGCCGCTCCCTGGGTTAAGGGGGGGACAGTAAACAAGATAGCCACAAAAGGGGTTGATTCAGGAGGACAGTGGAGACTTTGAGTGGGGTCACAGGGCTGCGTACGATCTCGTTTAGTGGGGATCACAGTTCCTTATTTACTTTGTTCAGTGGGAAGGGAGGATGCCATGCTAGAATGTGATAGTTGGAGTGGTTAGCGTATGCCCATCTCTGTCTCTTCCCCGATTGGGGCCCAAAGGGATCCTGTCTTAATGGGTAGGCTGTGTCTTATTTGCTGAAGTCTGTAAGAAAACACGTGTTTCCCCAAGATTAACCCATACACAATTAGTATTATTAGAGTGCCTTACCCCAGGATCAGACCGGTTCAGAGTATTGGAGTTAATTAACTCCCCTTTGGATGGATGATGATGGACTTTATATAAAGACACTAAGGGTGAATCTGGTAGGTCCAAGCATGCTTGGATAGGGCTGAGTTGGGCGTCTATGATTTCTACAAGCTGCGTAAACATTTCTTCTGGATCAATATTTCTCATAGTCAAAAGGGCTAACCCTTTTCCAGGGCCTTTATATCCAACTGTGACTTTAGCCCCTACAGGTTCAGAGGGGGATGCAGGGCTTTTGGGTCTCAAGGATACCCAAGAAGGGCCTATATTATCTTTGTATGGAGTGTTGCCTTGCCGGAACACCAGAGCGCCTAAATCTATTAGTACTCTGCTTTTCCTTTGGGCAGCTTCCTCTGTTGGACCACAATTGTTAATTTTGTCTAAGCAATTTGCAACTAGCTCAGTACTATTTGCCTGTCCCATTGACAGCCTACGGTCAGTCAGGTGAATTATCTTGGACACCACCTTGATAACTCGCTCAATCATGGTATCAATTCTAGTGGGCTTTTATTGCATGACAGGAACTCCATTTGCTTTGCGCTTACCCATACTACAGGAATAGGCGGGAGAAATGTGAAATAACTCGCCAATAAGGAACAAAGGGTCAAAAATGCCATGTCAGAAGGATGGCCTAACCTTGTCCGGCCATGTACAGGCGCAGATGAGCTCGCCCAGGGCCCGGGCTTCGCCTAGGTGCGCCCGTGCAAGTCTTGCATCACAGGACTTAGAAGGTGCTTTTTTAGAGCTTAGGTCCCACTAGTTGCAAGCAGTCACCGTAACAGGGCTCCACTTCCTGCTCTGATGCTGTCTGGTACAGGGAGCCCCTACTGTGTCTCTGCTGCTCCCGCGCCGCAGGACTTGGAAGGCGCTTTTCTAGCGCTTAGGGCCCACCAGGTGCAAGCAGTCGCCATAGAAGGGCTCCCCCTTCTTCCCTGATGCTGCCTGGAACAGGGAGTCCCCACCATGTGTCTCTCCTACTCCTCTGCTGTGTTACTTGCAAGGCATGTCTCTAGCGCTTCGGGCCCACCAGGTGCAAGCAGTCACTGAAGCAGAGCTTCGCCTCCTGCCCTGATACTGTCTGGGACGGGGAGTCCCCAATGTGTGTCTCTGTTTAGCACGTGATGGTGGCCCCTCTAGTTCAACAGGCGCAATATTGAGGTAGTGAGATTGGGAAGAAAAAAATATTTTGTCTAGCCAGTATTACAGTTTTGATATTCCCTTCAGGGCCACTGTAATAGTGAACCGCTCTTGAAAACAAGTTATATGCAGAATGGAGTTGCTCCGAATTTCGCTCACCTTGGTCTTCCTGCGACGGCTCTGACTGGCTCTTTGCTTTCCTGGGGTTCTTGCTGTGGTTTCCTCCCGCTGCCGCCGCCATTTGAGAACAGGCGCGGCCGCTGAGAGGGGGAACAGTCCCAGAGACTACATTGCCCAGGACCGTCCACTGCACCCACGGCCATAACGCGCCAGGAGGCGCTTAAAAACGCGTCAGATTTTCGGCGGAGAGGGTTGCTCCGAATTTCGCTCACCTTGGTCTTCCTGCGACGGCTCTGACGGGCTCTTTGCTTTCCTGGGGTTCTTGCTGTGGTTTCCTCCCGCTGCCGCCGCCATTTGAGAACAGGCGCGGCCGCCGAGAGGGTGAACAGTCCCAGAGACTGCATTTCGCAGGACCCGCCACCGCAACACAGCCCATAACGCACCAGGAGGCGCTTAAAAACGCGTCCAATTTCCTGCTTCATGGGACGCGCGCGGGACCAGCCGGGCTAAGCCCGGGCAAAGGGCAGGCCGTCTACGGCCATCCAAGGCAGAACAAGGCTAGGCTGGGCCACCCCCCGAACATTTTGAAAACTGTAAGACATTCCATTATTTATAACTTTGGCTTTTAATGTATTGTTGGGGCCTCGAGCACATGTGCATTGCTGTCAATATTGAATTTAGATAAAGTTTTGATATGATGCCTAGGGGGAAAAAATAGGGGTGGGGGGTTCGGTAAGTGGCACGCTGGACAACTTCATTACTAGGGCTGTATTAGTCCTTGAACACAAGATTGCCATCACCGAACGGCGTCTTTCTGCTGAACCGATGTATATCAGACGCTCATCACTGGGGCCGCTAATGAAAGCCATGTCCCCTACCGGCCCAGAAGGGCATATTAATTTACTCATTAATGAGCATGATAGACAATCTAGCCCAGGTGAAACTCCTTCGATAGCCCGGGCTCCCTCAATCGATGTTCAAAGTGAAATTATAGCTGCACATCCACAGACACAGGCTAACACGAGAGCAAATATAAAGAGGAAAAGAACGGAGGCCATAGATAAGGGGAGAAACCCTAAAGTATTGAAAATTACTCAGATTGCAACTTTGAATCCAGGCCCATCTCCGAGTACAAAGCCAGTATCATCGGATGACGATTCCCTTGTCGACATCCGAGCGAGCCCACTTGATAATGGGGTAACTAACTCTAATTCTATCCCTCTGCAAGTTGGAGGATCAGTTATACAGATAGAGCAAGTTGTAAGATCACTGATCCTCCCTCTCCTGGAGAGGATAAAGGGGGTAAGCGAAAGACTAGAGAGATTCGAGCAAACGACTTTAGATAACTTCTTCATTCTAAAAAAACCTGTTAAAAGCTGAGGCAAAAGAAAGAACGAAAAAGGATACCGCTCCTCTAAAAGAAATTGTAATGGCACCAATGGCTGTAATCAGTGAAATTGTCATACAACCCCAAGTTATTACGGCAAAACCTAGTTCTACCACCAATACACATACAAATATAGCTCTATAAATTTCGCGAAGGACCCAACAGTAAAACAAATCGATCCAAGTCGGGGGAGGTAAATAGCCAGAAAAATACAACTAAAGAGAAGGGCAACAACGATAGCAAATTAAAGCCATTGCTGGCCACTGTTGACCTGCCAGTAGCAAATATGATGGACCCCCTCAAGATTCAATCAGGCAGGTAAATAGCCAGAAAAATACAACTAAAGAGAAGGGCAACAACGATAGCAAATTAAAGCCATTGCTGGCCACTGTTGACCTGCCAGTAGCAAATATGATGGGACCCCCTCAAGATTCAATCAGGCCAGGGAAAGGAGGGGAATGAAATATCACAATGAAGAGAACAGATTTCCCTTAATGGCCACACAACTCTAATGCAAATATATCTCTAATTAATAATAAGATATTGGTAACAAAGGCACAACAATCTATTTCATCCTTTCAAAAGATATGAGTTTTATTTCATTTTCTCTAAATTATCATTGCTTTTTTTGAATGAAAATCTCTTTACTAATTTTTTCACAAATAGAAAATTACCATTTTTAAAAAAGTTTTTTATACATAGACTTTTTTTAAAATAAGACAAAGAAAAAGATGGAGGAAAAAAGCATGGTAAAATACATACAATACATGGCTATTTACAAAAACGAATTTGTTATACATTACACACAAATCATTATGCCCCTGGTAATAGACAATCCATCACAACATTCTCACACAATCACACCCTATCTACATACATCACCACACCATCTGAAACAAGGAAACGGAATCATAAATGCAGGTCTCAAGATTAAATGTGAGACCCCGCACTTGGTCGACGCGCGTTTCGGCGGCTCAAGGCCACCTTCTTCAGGACCTCTTCCAGTAAAACAACCCAGGTATCCAGGGGACATGAAAGGAATACATTTAAAGACTCAGGAAAGGTTTCTGTGATAATATCCTGTACTTATTTTGGGTTTCCTAATTTGTACGTCTTCCAGTATGGTTTTCCATATGGAGAATGTTGAAAGATCACGCTAAACCTCTTCATGTGGTAAAGTCATTGCATTCTCTTCAGCTCTGTGAGCAGGCTAGTATTTCCATAGTATCTTTTATGTACAGCTTCTTTTCCAATCCTACGTGAGTAGACGCCTACGGGTACCTCCAAACGTCTCACTATGTGTACCGGCGTGTCCTTCTCCTAGTCAGCCCGGTTGACCTGCCACCAGAGTCCTTACCTTGTGTGGTTTTCCTTACTGGTGTTCCCGAATTGAAGAGCGGAACGGTCGAATCCTACCAACAATTAAAAAATAAAGTGACATTCTGGCTAAACAGGAATAGGCCGCTCCCAAGAGATATGAATGGGGAAGTCCTGTTTGCCAGAAGAGCTCACTGGGTAGGTAGAAGATCTAAGGATATACCTGGGAACACAATCATTGTAAACTTTAGGGATAACCGCGTAGTGAGGTACATTTGTAACGAAAGACACCCTATGGACAGGAGTGGAATTGGTATGCAAAATCTAACTTATTTTTACAATGCGGAGGCTGCTCCATCACTGATCAACTGCCTTGAATGGGGGGTTCATGCAGGAGCAGCGGGTTGTTTAAACACTAATTTCACAGTGGCCACAAATAATCGTTTTGCAGAGCTATATGGCCTAGAGGAGGTGGATTGACTGGGCGCAGAAGAAGGGTGGAACCCAGTAGTTACAGGGGCAGCAGCGTTAAAGCAAGCCGACCCCTTTATAATTATCAGTGACCAAGAAATGACTAAGCAACACTAGGAAATGCTGACCCCAACATAGTAATGATTCCAGAAGCGCAGAACTCGGAAAGTAACATATTGGGCATTGGGTTACAAGGTGATGTTCATTTAACGTCCTGGAACATTGCGGGCATACGGAAAAATCTGAGTGATCCCGCATGGCGCGACTATATCGAAAGTAGGGATATTATTTTATTCCAAGAAACGTGGGGTGTGGAAAATCACTTTAAAATAGGTTACAGATCTTTTTATACTCCTGCAGTCAAATTGACTAAAGGAAGACCGTCTGGTGTTAATCTGGTTAAAGATCACACTGGGTATTAACTATAAACAAATAGATTGTAATAATCCTGATATCCTGGCTATAAAATTCAAAGATACTAATAACAAAGAAGTCTGTATCATTAATATCTATAACAGACCTATGTCTTCTCATAAGGAATCAGAGACTATAGCTCAATTGGATGCCATTATTTCCAGATTTGATCATAAGATCATGATGATCATAGGGGGTGATTTCAACCGGAGCTTTAAACCTCTATTGGGTTTAGAAAATATCACGGAGCTGGAAGATAACGCTAATAGCATTCCTGGTGCTGAGTCCAGCTCACCAGTACCGTGTTCAAAAGCTGCACTCCAATTACTTCGTCTGACAGTGGGATATGGCCTGCGTTCTTGTAATGGCCGCTTGCCGTCAGACTCCCCGAGAAAACCTACTTTTAGACGTGGTAGTTGTACCAGTTATCTGGACTATATAATGGTCTCAATAACTTTGTGGCCATAGATGATAGATTTGGGGGTAGATGACCGTACAGAGAGTGACCACTATCCTCTTAACTTGACTCTTTCAAAGTCATTATTTATGTTACCTACAAAGGGGCTACCCTACTCCAAAATTATGAGGATTGATCCCCTTATGTCCAACAACCGTAGAGCATTGAAGTGGCCTATAGTTCTGGGAAATGATTCCACTAATAAGAAAATTTATGAGATTTATGTGAAGTTAATGTCCCCATTAGATCTCAACCCAGCTGAGAAACTACTAATAGTAGATGTCCATGGAAGAATGACACTGGGGCTTCGCGAGATACTCACCAAAGTAGCTAAAAGGGCAAATACTGGACAAAGCAAGACACTGAAAAATGGGACATGGTATAACAAAACATGCCGTCCATTACCACCCCCTGTTGTACCGCTTTTGGCCGCCATAAGTGTGGCAGGGTATGCTCGGACGTGAGTCCCTTGCTCACTTTGCCACTGGATTCAAGCAAGCCGGGCTGAAGACGGCTGGAATGCCAGAAACCGGTCCTCGGAAGCTTGTTCCGGTCCAGGGAAGGCATGTCTTGGCAGTTCGGGCTGGACTGTTCTCATGAGGCACAGGGTCAGACTGATTTGCATATAGCCATGTCTGAACTGGGGTGGCAGAGTGGGCTAAAGAACGGTGATGGATTAAACCCAGATCTTTTGACTGGGTGTGAGTGTTTGATTGGTTCAGATGCTGCGTCCATTACCACCCCCTTTTGTACCGCCATGCCAAATCAGAACTGATAGAAGCTGTAAAAGGGAAAGATATAGTAGCCGTAAAAGAAAAAAGAAGGGAATACAAAAAAGTGTTAGTTACGGCTAAAAAGGGCTCGGATGAAAAAGTATGGTCAGAACTGTTGGAATCATGTAAATCAAAAGATCAATCCACATTTTGGGGTCTTATAGCCAGGGGAAAGAAAGAGGGTACACCATCTAGGGACTTGTTTTTAGAAGCAAACGTCTGGGTCACACATTTCTCTACATTATACTCTTACGATGGAAATGACCAAACGGGCAATGAAGAAGATGTAGGAGCAAACGTAAGAGGGACACCCCTATCGTTTACTATTGCAGATACTATATCAAACCAGGGAAAGCACCAGGTCCGGACAAGATTCCGGGGATCTCAGGAAACATGAGAATATGTTGTGGCCCCGTATATTAATCTACTTAGCAATGAAATTGCAAGAGGGGCGCCAATCCCGGAGCCATGGAGGGATGCTGAAATTGTGACTATTTTTAAAAAGGGGGACAGACTGAATCCAGCACATTACAGACCGATCAGTCTGATTGACGTTCTGCAAAAAATATATGCTTGTCAAGTTCTAAGTAAGCTAAATGACTGGATCCAAGAGAACTCTATTTTAACTAAGTACCAGGCCGGTTTTAGTGAGAAGATTAGCACTGTCGATCAGGTTTTTAGATTTTTATGTTTAATTTGGAAATACATAAATGTAAGGAACTCTCACCTTTACGTGTCATTTGTTGACTTCAGAGTGGCCTTTGATCTTGTTCCCAGGGACAAGCTGTGGACAAGATTAAAGAACCAGTGTGTCCCTATTGAAATAATCGAACAAATTGTTAGGCTCCATGAGGCCAACTATGCTAGGGTTAGGTGGGGTCCTAATGGGGAACTATCGGAGCGCATAGACATTAAAAGAGGTGTAAGGCAAGGCTGTGTGCTGGCGCCGACTCTTTTTTATTTGTATGTTGATGATATACCGACCACCCTCTTGGGCTGCGAGCAAGTTGGGTGGCCAAGCAGTGCCGGCTTTGCTATTTGCTGACAACACTATTTTAATCTCCCAGACCCCAAGAGGATTGCAGAATTTGCTTGACAAATTCCAATCCTATTGTGTGGATACAAAGTTGGAGATTAATTCGTCTAAAACAAAGTTTATGGCAATTAGCCCCCATAAGAGTTTTAAAAGATTAATTACTGTTAATGGTGAAATGATCGAGTACGTACAGAGTTTTAATTATCTGGGTATTACTCTGGATGTAAAAATGAATTGGAATCCACAAATTGATAAATCCAAAACAATTTTGATACAAAATTTAGCACCCATAACCAAAAGGCACAGGAATAGTTATTCCAGAGCCGTATCCCCGCAATTGAGCTGTTTAAGTATAAGGCTCAATCTGCCACACTTTACGGTGCGGAATTATGGGGCCATGCTGCAAAATAAGCCTTTTCAGTGCATGAAAATACTTTCCTCAGGCAATTGCTAGCAGTACCACGCCGTACACCTCTTATTCCATTGTTCCTTGACCTAAATATACATCGTACTGATGATCATGCCATTTTACGTCCATTATTATACTGGATCTGTCTGTGGGCAACGGACAAATTAATTGACTATAGAGAAGCCTTAAAAGAAATGATAACAATAAGGAACACAACCCGGTTGCTGTGGTTGGCCCATATTGAGAATTGGTTTTTCAAACTGGGGTTATAGCATTTTTGGACAGACCCAGGATCCCTGACCCTAACTTGCAAAAAAATACTGCGAGAAAGGTTCTGGGATTCTCTCCTAAACTCCACAACACACAATTCGAAAACTGGAGTTCTGACACTCAAATTTCTTGAAGTTAAAAGTGAAAGTAATTTTGAAAGTCTTATGGACGAAATACTGCCAGTTATGGCGAAAATCCTGTATTTAAAGTTTTGTTATGGCATTCTCCATATTAAAGCTAATACAGGAAAATGGGCATGTAACAAGGTTCGCACAGGAGATGTTTCGCTTTAAATTGTGAGTTATGCAACATGGGCACAAGGGAGGATGAGGCCCATGTGATATTTATTTGCCCAGCATATCAACATAGCAGGAAGAAGTGGCTAAAACCTATTTGCCGGCTCCTAGGATTCAGACGTATCAAGGAGGCAGAAAGAGTGTTTAAATCTGATACCACACAGACTATTGTATTTAGTTTAAGCCGATGCCTTTTTGCTGTAGCAAAAGTACGAAGAAAACGAGGTCTGAAATTTTAATTGTAATAGTGTAATAAACAGGGTAAGGCATCAGACAAAAAGAAAAAGATTAGTGATGCTGATACGGTTTTGGCTTAGTGGTGGATATGTCACTGAATCATTTCTACATCTAAATCTGGTCATATGGAATGGATGAAATACCCTTTAAAAAAAATAATAATAATTTTTATCTCTTTTTAACATGTTTTTATTATTGTTAATATTATCAACCAATATAAGTACCTGGTTTTTATTAATATTAATGTTTCTTAATATTTGTCGTAAAATTTTAAACACTGTATTTCTCATGCATCTAGTAAACTAGGGACCGACTGATTGTAATTGTGGACTAAGAATTCTAAAATTGTCTGGTATGTCCCCCTAGAAAAATGTCACACTTCTTTTTATGACCCCTCTTTCCTTTCCATGGCCTGCTATTAATTGGAAACTGAAACTGATACTATTGGTACCACTTGTTTTTAGAGATTGTATTGTTTTATATGTCCATGATTCTTTTATGGTTTGTTTAACCGAAATAAAGATTTGAATTGAATTGATATGCAGAAACCCTCTACCAGTTCTGGCTAACCCACCACTTTTATGTTGTTGCTACTTAGGGGACCCTACATCCTCTGCTCTGAATTTAGGTATTTTGATCATCTGTATGCAGGAGATGTTTGTAAAGTGCGGACCTAATCAAAAGGCAGTGTTGTTGCACCTCATTCATCAGGAGCTTATGGGTCTCCTGTTTGATCACTAATACCTTTGTGACAGCCACCCTGCTTGAGAAGTTCTTTATATTGCTGCAGAGCAAGTCAGTCTCATCAGTGACCCTGAACATTTTGTTCCTCAGTGGTGTGCATATCTCATTTATAGGATAACCTATCTTCCCCCCAGTTGTCAGATGGTAGTAGATGCCAAGGTTTTCTTTTTTTTTTAATGTCCTTATTTACCATGCTCACTTCTGACTGGCCACCTAGACCTTTGTCGACTACACTTATCCACCCTTCAGGAGAACTACGTTTTTCAGTTGTGGAAAAAAGGGTCTAACTTCCATGGGCTCAAATTTACCCGGCACCACGTCTGGGAACTCAGTTGGCTTAATCATCAAATCGATAAGGGAGCAGAAACATCTCACTGGCCGGTCAAACTTGCTGTACGGTTCACCCCCCCGCCTTCTCCTCCCAGCCATGTGATTCAAGTGGGCACATAGTTTAGTTCTTTTTGCCTGGGTGCAACTTGTGTTTGTCTGGCATACGTAAATGACTGAGTTCAAACATTCAGTCTTAGAAGGACCAGAGGTAGATATCGACTGCTTACAAACTTCTCTTCTCCCCAGTAAAATTAACTAAAACACCAATTTGCTGCTATGATCAAGGGGTACCCTCAGTCCTGGCGAACACACAAAACAATCCATTCAGGGCTTACTTCCATGCAGCTCTGGAAAATGCCACTCAAGACTTTACCAACCTCTCCCCAGAACTGCTGTATACTGGAACAAGCCACAAACATAGGAAAGTCATCGGCGTCGTGCAGCCCGCACTTCTAGCAAAGGGCCTCCCCTGACCCTTGCAACGTAGCTATTCTCCTAGGTGACCAAAATGCTATTTGGATTGAGAATAAATAGTTTCTTCTCAGAAAGGTGGGGTTTACCGTGCTATACTAAGTACACATAGATACTTGCCATAAGTGCATTATCTGTGGCTTCGGCAAGTTCTCTTCCCACAACATCACAGGCAGGCTGAAGTCTCTGTCCATAATTTCCAGAATTGACCAATACCACACCAACACCCCCTTCTTTTGCTGAGGGCCATTGATTAAATGTCCCAGCAGCTCATTTGTACCACTATTATCCTCTCCCAAAGCCCGGGCCCAGCTATTCAACTGATGGATCCCTTGGCCATTGCTTGAAACTTCTCCCAACAACAGAGTTTCCCAGCCTGGAGCAGCTGTCCCCCAGTCCAAAATTCTGACTTCTGTAAGCCCAATTGCCATCCTAGCTTCCAAACACTTAGGGGTGCCTGGGGAATCCCAGACTGGGGCATGCCTGCTGTAGTACGGCAGACTTGTTGCTTGCCTGATCTGTGCCCTCAGTAGAGAAGCCGCCTGTAAGACATTTAACCTCACCTTTTTGAAATATTGAATATTGCCAAACTTGTACATGAACTTAGACTCTTCCCCCTTCACCTTATTTAACATTGCTTTAATCAAGTGGTTACCCCAGAGCCACCCAATCAGTCAGAAAGGTCCTGAAGTTTTTAAGCTGAATGGCCCAGGCATAGAGTTGAAAGTCTCCCAACCAATGCCTCCCTTGTCGTATTTCCTAACCAACCTTTTCCTTGAGATTCTTTAACCTTTTGGAGGCCCTTATAAAGGAATGTAGTTTCCCTGTCTAGTTTATCTAACCAGGCTCTCTTATAATGTAGGGTAATAGCATTAGAAAGAAAGGTTAGACATCTTCACTAAGTTTGCTCTCCCATATAGTGTTAATGGTAGGTGTAGCAACTCCATAATAACCCATTTTTTCACTAGTGCCCTATCTGCTATTTTGTACAGAGAATAACGGATTCTGATGCCTAGATCTTTTAGTTCTCTTTTTACTAGCCAATTTTTCTTTTTCTCATTCCACACCATAATTTATGTTGTTAGCGAATTTGCCTCTTACCTGGATACTTTCTCAAAGTCAGAAATCAGGCGATCCAAACTAGCTAATGTGGGGGGATAGATCTGCAGTATAAATCATCTGCGTATAAGGAGATTTTCTTTTCCTAAAGGTCACTTTTGAAGAGCTTTATATCCCTCTCCTCTCTGATCCTACAGGCTAAGAGCGCGATATACAGTTTGAATAGTAATGGGTAGAGCCGACAGTCCTGGCTAATCCCTTGTGTTATATTGAAACCCGCCTTTAAGTTGCCATTCAACATAATTCTAGCTGAGAGTGCATTATAGAGCTACCATATTGACCTACAGAACTTGTTCCCCAAGTTGTACTGTCCCAAGTTAGTGTTCAAATATTGCCAGTTCACCCTATCAAAGGCTTTGGTGGTGTCAAGCATTATGATAGCAAGTGGGGCCTTTTTCACCAGGGCCAGGTCTATCGCCCTCATCAGTTCATGGGTCAAATCATGCATATACCTTCCATTTATGAAGCCTTTTTGGTTATCTGCTATCACCCCTCCTATTACCTTACTCAATCTATTGGCCAGTAAAGGGTATCCTGATCAGTCTCTCTGTCCAGGAGAATAGAGAGTTAAAGAAAATGGTTGTGGAGTTAGAACAGTAGGTTGTTTTTCTAGAATGGAAACCGTGGGCTCCACATCACTTAGTGGAGCCAAATGAGGTCCTCCTTAAGGAGATTCAAGAATGGATGTCCAGTTTGGCCGCAGTTTTGGAATCTAAAGTTAGGGCTAGGTAGGAGGCGAGTAAGGTAGCGCATTTTGAGTTCAGTGAAACTTCTGGCCTGGAAAACCAAGATGCATTTAGTAAGGAATGAGATCAGGGGTGTTAAATGTAGGGCCACCCACTGGGAAAACTCTAATGAAGACCAGGGAGGTGGAAGTGGCATTTTTGGAATTGTTTGGCTCTCTTTCTACAGAGGATCTGAATACTACAGAGGAGCAGGTTAATGAGGGTCTGGAAGGACTTGCAATAGCTAAGCTTTCAGAGGAGGAGGAGAAGTAAAACTTAGAACAACAGATCACTTCTGAAGAAATTCTGCGGGCAATAGATAAGGACAAGAGAGTGAAGGCAGCGAGCCTGGATGGGCTTCCGAATAAATTCTACATGGCTCTAATTGGTGTAATCACCCCTTTCCTGACTCTGCTTTTTGTGAAGATTTTAGAAGGGGTTACTCTTCCTAATTTATGGGAGGAGGCTATAGTTACTTTGATTTTAAAACCAGACCAAGATCTCACTGTGTATGAGTCTTACTAACCCATTCCTTTCCTTAATTGTAGTAATAAGTTCTTCACAAACTTACTGGCCAGTAGATGTGAAGGGTTTTGAAACCTTGTCTGGCATATGAACAGCAGTTTTCGTGAAATTATACATTGTTAAATTAGACTAGTGCAGAGGCCAGAGAAGGTTTTAGACAAGAATCAAGATGGCAGCAACAGAAAAGGAGTATATTAGTAAACGCTACGGGGCCCCTGCCTAAACGGATAAACCCTAGCAAGGAATAACTGTTTTAAAAAAAAAAAAAAAAAAAACACAGCACCAGGTTTTGTGCATACATATATAGACTAACAAAACGTTAATCACATATATATATATATATATATACAATAGGACAAAAAGATGTAGAAAAATATTCTTTTTATTCAATACGATTTATTTTTATTTTTATGGATTTTCTTCCTTTTTAAAAAAAAATATACATCTGTTTCTGATATATTTTTGGTAATTGATCTCATTTATATATTTTGTCTATTATACATCTTCTTTCAACATCATATATACATAATTTTATCATATAGATAAACCAATAAATCCAAGGATTGGATTTATTGGTTCTGTATACTAGCATTGTGACTGTAACTCCATTTCTGTATCCTTGCTTATCTATGTGATAAAATGATGTATATATGATGTTGAAAGAAGATGTATAATAGACAAAAGATATTGAGATAAATTACCAAAAAGATAACCGAAACAGATGTATATTTTTTTTTTAAAAAGGAAGAAAATCCATACAAAAAAGTATTGAATAAAAAGAATATTTTTCTACATCTTTTTGTCCTATTGTGTGTATATATAAGTGATTACCGTTTAGTTAGTCTAAATATGTATGCGCAAAACCTGGTGCTGTGTTCTCTTTTTTAAAAACCAGCAACAGAAAATGAGTCCATGACATCAACAATCTAGTGTTACAGAACTGCGATCTTGCCACAACACACAAGCACACAAAAAAAATTACATTTCTCGCCCTCAGCACAACAATTGCAAGACTTGGATAACAACTGGCATGAGGAGGACAGAAGCTAAGTTTGATTTCAGGAGTACAACATGATCTCGCAGCTTGGGCCTGTCACCTACAGAGCCCATCTATGTTCTTCAGGAGTAGGGGTAGCAGATGGAGCCACACACTGAGGCAATCTTAGCATGCCAAGTGCTAAGCCACTGAACCAGAGTGTCAGAGCATGGTCTCTGCCACCTCTTGATGAAGTGGTTGAAACTCCACGCCTGAGGGAGACTTTCCATAGCTCTTGGATCCCAGTCGCAATACGATCACAGTTAAAGCTTGAGCCATTCATATCCCCAGCACACTGTCCGCTGCACCATGGATGCCGACAAATGTAAGTGATGTGGGGGCCTGTGCAAGTCCTCAACATAGTAACCCCCAAATGGCATATTGGTGCAATGTAGTCACATTGTTCATGCCATACCAGGATGGGGCTGCACCACTACAGCAGTGTCCACTCGCAACATACAGACTTTCAAACACCAATGCGGCACTAAGGAAGCTTCTGCTCCCTCTGGAGCAATCATTTTATCATTCATCTCCCACATAAATAGAGGTGATTAAGGTGGGCCTGGGGGGTATTGCTCAGAAGTAGTCTTGCCTTGAATGATGAAGGGACCCTCCACCAGTTGGAGGACGAGTGGTGTCCAGTTCCCAAGATCTCTCTATGCTCTGATGCGTATTCAAGAGTAGGAGTTCAGGAGGTGTGGCTGCAAGGTCTTCTGACACCACACCCCTGAAACCCCATCTATAATGGCACTACTAATATTCTTGGAAATCGCAGAATTTTGCATTTCTCCAGCGGTACTCTTGAGATAGTAAATCCACAAAAAATTAGAAAATCTATTCCCAATGCTGCAGTGGACTTGTGACTTTTCAAAGTCCGATTTATTAGTTGGACCTTTTATGCTTTTAGCTTACAGATTAGATTCTTTGAGTATAAAAATATAAAGTTTGTTAAATTCAGTATTACACGTATAATAGTGTAAACATTACGCATGCCATCCTTGCCCTGTTTCTTCGCTATTTAGGCATCTCTGCATTGGTCACTGCTTCCATTAACGCACTCTTTCCTGCATTACAAAGATTAAAGCAGTAAATGGAAGTTGCAGAGTTGTGGTCTGTGTGGATGACTTTGTCAGGATTTTTAGCAGAGCTCAGAGATGTGTTGTAAAACGTGCAGGGTTTACTCTAAAACCTTTACATGAATTTGGGAAACACGAAAAGCCTTACCATTTAACTTTCACTTTTCATACCTATGACTGCTAAATTAAAGAGTACCTGTTGGGGGTACCTCGGGCAAATAAAACTGTTAAAATAGGATTGTTACACACACTTTCAGTGTCTTTGTTATATGTGAACTATTTTTATTTTTCAAAATATTTCTAAACTTTGTATTTTTTCTCAGGTTTACATTATTCACACAGCAAAGACATGGATTTCGGAAAGCCCCAAAAAATGTTGAAGCTCGAAAACCTGAGAAGCCATCTGAGGTTTTTAGAAGTAAAATTACTCCACCATTGCAGGAGACTGTTTTTCAGACCACCTCCAATTCAGTGAAGCGCCTATTTAAACCTTTTCTTTTTACTGTTGGGGTAAGACTTTACACTGTTTAACTATTTAATATGTGTTTACTATGCAGTACTAAACGTGTATCTGACTTTGCGGCACTCTAAAAGTACTAAACCAAACCAAATTTGTTGGAGCTACTAAATTCATCCCCCCCCTTTTTTTTTTTTACAACAAAAGTAGAGTTTTGAGGACACTCCTTTCAAGCCTTTCTTTGGCAATAAATACAATTCTATGTCGGGACAGGAGGCGAGGATTATGCTTCTTTTTCTTCGCTGTAATTTGATTAACATAGCACAGCAGCCATTAAAGCAAAGCAACCGACTTATCCCATGAAAACCAGGAAAAAAAAGTTCAACAGTCCTCCATCAGTGCCCATGACCAGGTCTCAACAAAGTCCACTCTCTCTGCCAGCACTCCCTCTTTCATCGCTGCTTAGCAGCCAGTAAGTGCTTCTTGTTTTTCTACAGCAATGTGGGATTGCATATTTCTTATGTATTGACTCTGGGCGCATGTTTAACAGCGCACTGCAGCACGTTTTTTCCCCCCTAGAATCCAGAGATCGCGGGCCGCTCCCTGTGCTTCATACGAGATTTAGTCCAGTTCTTCTACTTCTCCTGTGCACACCTTCAGGAAGAGCCTCAAGACCTGGCTCTACGGCTAAAACGGAGCTGCTCCCCACCCACCCCCGTGCCTTGATTGAGTTCTTAGACCGCAATGCAGCACCCCGCCCGTAGATAAATCTGTTTCAAGAGTTTGTCATCAGTGAAAACGAGCGATCTTCCAGGGGTTCATCATTGATTCCACCTCCTCATCCCTGAGTCTGCCATCTCAGGTTGCAAAGATCAGGCAAAGAGCTCCGCCAGACTCTGCATGTCTCTCTGGCAAATCGGTCCTCTGGTAGGGCTCCTCTCCTCTGCGATCCAGGCAATTTTATTTTTTCCAGGCCCTCTTCGTTATCGAGCCTTGCATCGGCTGAGAGCACAACGTCTCAGGAACGGCCTTACATATTGTCAGTCGGTCCAGCTGACGAAGAAGCCAGGGAGGAGATAGTGTGGCGGCTCACTCATATAGAAACCTGGAATGGAACAGCAGTCTTTGGCTCCACTCCTGACCTGGTAATTGAACCAGATGCCAGCAGATCTGGCTGGGGGCCATGTGTGCTCTCCACTTGAACAATATTTGCATATAAATTGTCTGGAGCTCCTAGCAGGTTCCTTCGCAGTTCAGTGTTGGACAAAAGATTGCATTCATTCCTTGGTCCTGTTAATGATGGACAATGTCTCAGCAGTGAAATATATCAATCACTCTGGGGGCACCAGATCACAAGCCCTAGCAACATGGCAAAGGAGGTTTGGAACTTCTGTATGGAGAATCTGTTCTCAGTCACAGCTGAGTACCTCCCAGGACAGGAGAACCAGGTAGTAGACTGGCACTCACGTTCCCTTCGGGACTCAAATATTTGGAAACTGGATCCGCACGTATTCCAGGGGTTAGCCGACAAATTGGGTCAGTTTTCCATCAACCTGTTGCCTCCTGCCACAATCATAAGTTGCCACGTTTCTTCAGCTGGAGACCTGATCCTCTAACGGAGGTGACAGGTGCATTTTTCTCCAAGACTGTTGTCAGGAGAGGGGTTATGCATTTTCCCCCCTTCTCGATTATCACCCAAGTGTCAGCTTACTTTCTCAGGAAAAAGGCGGAGATTGTCCCGATAGTACCCAAATGAAAGTCACAAGCGTAGTTTCCAGTTCTTCTGGATTTTTTTGGGGCTTCTCCAAACTGACTCCCCCACTTTCATTAGATTATGTTGAGTCCAGATGGTGAGCCGCATCAGCTAGTGGTAGAGGGCTCTTTACAGCTCGTGGCCGAGGGCTCTTTACAGCTCATGGCATTGCAGATTACAGGCAACGCTTGATGCTCCTTGGCCTTTTGAGCCCTACTGTCTAGAGCCTGGGCATACTGCACAAATAAATACTACCATTCATCTTGGACGAGATGGGTGTGTTGATGTCTGCAACGGGGTGTGGATCCCGTGGGATCTGATGTAGTCCAAGTCCTTAATTTCCTTTCAAGTTTAGCGGAGGATGAATTAGCGTATCGCTCAATTAATGCTTTTCGCTCAGTGATCTTAGCAGGGCATGCTCCCATAGATGGAGCTCCAGTTGGTTAACACCCGTTTCGCAGATTACTCAGAGGAATTGGTCTTCCTCCAGAACCGAGTTATGTGGTGCTTTGGGACGCGAATCTGGTGCTGAACCTTTTCTTGTCTTGCGTTCTTGTTTTGCGTTACTGCGGATGGCGGTCACAGTGTTCAATTACGCTGATGACCTCCAGCTTATTTTTACTTTGTCAAACTCACCCTATTCTATTCATAACTTCCAGTCAGTGAAAGTTTTTATCAGGGTTTGTGTGAATTCTAACCATCTGAAACTCAACCCTGATAAGACTGAGCTTGTCCTGACTGGAGGTAAACTTAATCCTTGGTCTTCGGCTTTTTGGCCTTCCTCGCTTGGTCCCCCTCCTCTTCCTTCTTCTTCTGTCAAAACTTTGGGGATCACTCTTAATCAACACCTCACCATTCACTCGCACGTCAGCACGGTGGTTTCTTCTTGTTTTTTTGCGTTGCGCACTATTCGCAAGATTTCAAGTTTTTCTCTTCCTCAGCCCTTAAACTTATTGTCATGGCGATGGTTCTCTCTCGCCTTGACTATGGTAACGCACTGTACAATGGCATTCCTAGTTATGCCCTCCGCCGGCTCCAGCTAGTGCAGAACCAAGCTGCCCGCTTGGTTCTTAGTTTGCCTAGGTCCCAGCACATCACTCCGTCCCTCTGTTCCCTACATTGGCTCCCTATAAAAGAAAGAGCCCTGTTCAAACTCGGAGGCCTGACTTTCCAGGCTCTTGCCGGGACAGCTCCAGCCTTTATCAAAGCTAACATTCACCATTACATTCCTAGTAGGCAACTACGCTCTTCTTCCCTTTCTCTTAGTGGTACCTCGATTTAAGAAAAGTAGGACAGGAGGCTGCAAGTTCTCTGTCCTTGCCCCGTCCTTTTGGAACTCCCTACCCTTTCCCATTCGAACATCAGCATCTTACATGGAGTTTCGTGGGAGACTGAAAACCTTTCTGTTCGCACAGGCCTTTTCATCTTAATCCAACTCAGTCCCTGCTCTTGAAGTTGAACTGACCCCGCAGCGCCATGAAACCGCTAGGTAAGCGTGCGCTATACAAATATTTTTAAATTCAAATTGGCAGTTGAACTGGTTTTTGTCTTGCAAGGATCTTTCAGCCAAGTTGGCAATGTGACTGTGTCTTATCTTGTGCTGGAGGGTTTCAGACATACGAGCCTCGGATGTAAAGGCCAGGGTGTTTTCCCCCGAGGGGGTAGTTTTCACAGTAAGCAGACTCACCAAGTGCAGTAAACGCACAATTTCTTATCCATCTTTCACGGAATCTCCCAAGGTATGTGTGGGAAAATGCCTCAAGGCATATGAGGAGATGACTAAGGAAACTCACTCGCCGGGTGAGAGACAACTCCTCATTGCACTAAGAAAGCAGTACAGAGCGGTATCCTCACCTACTATAGCCTGTTGGGTTCGTTGGGTGATGAAAGAAGCTAGCATTGACACTAAGGTCTCTGGGGTGCATTCGGCAAGAGGAGCAATGGCCTGGAAAGCTTTTTGTCTGGGTGCACACTTAGAGCATCTCATGCGTGCAGCGGACTGGTCTTCAGAGTCCACCTTTAAGAGATTCTATTTTAAACATGGGGTGGATACAGCCCAATTGGTGGTAAGTAAGCTTTGAACTAGCATAATCCTTGCCTCCGGTTCTGACATAGAATGAAAATGTGCTTAGATTAAGTGAAGTTTCAATTCTATTAAGGACACAGAGGTGAGGATTATCCCATCCGGTGGTCAAGCCAGACATAAATCCGCCCGTAATGAAGTAAGTAGTCTGTTTTCATTTACAGATTAATAATGAAATGTTATGTGACGTGGGCTTGTTATTACCGTATTGGTTATCTGATCGTAGTGTTACAAGACCTGTTAATATTTGTGTGCAAGAGTTTGTAGCAGAATGCAGTCACTGATGCAATGTGCCTTTACAGCGAATGATGGAAAACGATTGGCGTGATTCACGCAAAGATAGAGAGCTGGCAGTGATAGAGAACTTGTTGAGACCTGGTGATGAGCATTGAAGAAGGACTGTTGAACTCTTGTAGATTTTTTCCCTTCTGTTTCTGGGAAAAGTAGTTTGCTTTGCTTTATTGGCTGCTGTGTTATGTTAATGGGATTAAAGCGAAGAAGGAAAAGCATAATCCACGCCTCCGTGTCCTTAATAGAATTGAAACTTGCCTTCACTTAAGCTAGTCAAATTTTCATTCTTGATGACCTATTGTAAGAGAAGACTGATAGCTGCTGTTCGTCTGCACCATATCTCAAACACCTCTCTAATCTACTCGAGGGATAAGGCAATGCACTACTTTAAGTTTTGAATTGTGATCCTACTTCTTTTCAGTGCGGTGCCCAACCATTGTGCCTGCTTATTTTAGCAGATAATTTGTATCATTGTTATTACGTTGTAAGTACATTTATAAAGTGCACTATTTCCCAGATACTGGTTGTCCTGGTACTAAGATAACATTATCCAGGGAACAGCTTTAACCCTGGAGACTGCCTCCTGCACTACCACACTCTCTTGCACCACCATCTTCTACTGAAGAGCCACTAGAGGAATCACCACAAGGGTCTCCACAGTCAGATACTGGTGGGTATGGGTGGGGGGCCACAGGGAGATGACATCTGTGACTGATCCCCTTGCCGACACGGATCCTGATCTTTATCCTGCGTGCTCTTTTCCACATGACGATGCTACCTCTTAGCAGGAGGTTAAAGCAAGGGCTGCTACATTTTATATTGTGGAACTCTATAAAGAGACTTTAGAGGAAGACTTCCTCTTCGACACGGTTTCCATCACGCATAGTGCTACCCAATACCTGCCCATATTAAAAGGCATGCTTAAGCATACTGATGACATATTAAAAAGACACTCTTAGGTCTATGGTTGTAATTCCTAGGGTAGATTAAAAAAAAAAACCTGCACCATCTGACCCTGTTTACATTAAAGGGCATATAATCAAGAGGTTAGGGAGGAGGAATTAATGTCCATTTATTTCCCCAGGTAGATATGAAGGTAATCAAGTGGAAGAAATGGACACTTGTAACAATTCTAAACCATTGGTTAGAAATACTATGGTATCCTCAAAAAACTCAATGTGTGCTGGTGATGCTGTATATTTCTTTCATCCGCCCCTACATTGTAGTTTTTGGCAGTTATCATCGGATACCATAGAGAGTGTGGGTGCCTGCCTCATCCAGAGGCTCCTCTGGTCTAGATTGCAGTGTCCAGAGATGCAAAAAGTACCCCCATGAAAAAATAGGGTCAGTGCAAAAAGGAAAGGAAAAAGATAAAATAAGATCAACACCTAAATTTTTTTTTTTTTAATAAATTGGTGAAGATCTTTTGATTAAAAGAAGATGAGTACTTGTACTAGATCGAGTTACTGGATCTAGAAGTGTGGGTTTCCAAAGTGTGTCGACATGTTTCAGCCCCCTTTGGCTCAACGGAGTCTGTGGGGCTTTCGTCAGGACAAAGTAGACAAACAAACATAGAAAAACTACTCACACTATTCGTGTAGTGATATTGGGTTGATTAGTGGAGGGTATACATTAACCACTCTAATCTTTTTAACCTGGAAAAGATATAAACATAGACATGTTGTACAAGGATTAATATCCTCAAAACTCACTGTACTAAAGGAGAAGGGGTAGGCACCAGAGTTAGCTATAGTCTAAACTACTGGGTGAATGTTTATTAACAAAATATAGCATGTAGATAAGCATGGTAGAGGAAAACCTGGTTAAGGCAGAGGAAAAAGTGGCAAAAGTGAACAAAATACTGGGCAAGTTAAATGAGAAAAACATTGCAAGTAAATAGCAATGAGGAGAACATTCGTCAGGTCATGGTGATTTAATAGTCGGTCCTGCCTAGAAGGTACGTTGTTCAGGTAAAAGCGGCAGCAGCTCAATGTTTAAAGGGAGCAAAGTGTAGCGTAGGGATCCCTATGCAGTTAAAACTGACTGCGCGAGGATGATGCCGGTGACCTCAGTGATCGAACTAATAAAGCACATGACTGTATTCAATGAGGAAAGATAATGACTTAAAGGCCCCCAAAATATCAAAACGCATGCCTAAATATAGCGTTTAGATGCTACCGTAGCACCTAGTTAGGAGGAGCAAGGTGACGCGCCTGGATCCCTATGTGGTTAGGAACTGGCAGCGCATTAGAAAGCTCACTCGTGAAACATTAAGAGTACATAGACTTTAAGTACAAAAACTTTCTTAATCTTACCCCAAATTGTAAGGTTTTGTGCTTTCATCAGGGAAGCCCAGAGCTGGAAAAGAGGGGGGGAAGAAAAGGTGAAAATCTCCTTACCTCATGAGAAGAAAGTACTTTCCTGTCTAATAGACGCCGCCATTACCCGCGTGTATTGGCGCATTCACCGCTTGTGCTGACTCTGCCCCCGGATGTGGAACACGCGTCAGGGAGGCGTTTTTAGCGGTGTTTTTTTGAAATAGCAACTTTATTGGCTGCGTGTGGAGACAAACACCAGTAGTGCTTTTTCTTGATATCAGGAGGCAGCCTGACGGTCTTTGCGATCTATGTATATTTATTTAACAAACTGGTGAGGAAAAAATGTTAATGAAATTGGTATTGAAATTGGTAGGGGATACAGGAAGTATTTTGGTTACTTAGCTCAGTCTGGATGTCCTATTTGATGATGTCAAATTAATGGGCAGCAAACTGATGCCAGGGGACATTATCGTTCAAGCCCATGACGTTGGTTTTCAAGCGGTCTACCCATCTCTGCTCTTTTTCGTAAAGCTTTTTCTCAGCATTGGTGGTTTTCTCAGTGAGCATTTCAATTACGGTCCATCTGATGTCATCACAAGAATGGCCAGCCTCTACAAAATGGGCACAGAGTTTGCTAGATGAATCACCACAAGGGTCTCCACAGTCAGATACTGGTGGGTATGGGTGGGGGGCCACAGGGAGATGACATCTGTGACTGATCCCCTTGCTGACACGGATCCTGATCTTTATCCTGCGTGCTCTTTTCCACATGACGATGCTACCTCTTAGCAGGAGGTTAAAGCAAGGGCTGCTACATTTTATATTGTGGAACTCTATAAAGAGACTTTAGAGGAAGACTTCCTCTTCGACACGGTTTCCATCACGCATAGCGCTACCCAATACCTGCCCATATTAAAAGGCATGCTTAAGCATACTGATGACATATTAAAAAGACACTCTTAGGTCTATGGTTGTAATTCCTAGGGTAGATTAAAAAAAAACCTGCACCATCTGACCCTGTTTACATTAAAGGGCAGTCACCACCAGACACCCTAGTTACCACCACAGCGCGCATGCATGCCAACTCTCAGGCCACTCGAGACACCCTGTATAGATGCTTGGGTGGGAGGGAAGAGTGGCAGCTCAGGATGCCAACCATTGGCGTATTGCCAACTCGCAAGCTCTCATGGCACGCTATCATTGCGCCCACTGGGAAGAAATGAAAGATCTACTCCATTATCTCCTGGAGGAACATAAAAAACGCGGCCAGCAGTTTGTTTCTGAGGGGAAAATTATTACTAACACCTCCATACGGTGCGTTTCAGATGCTGCTGACTCTGAAGTCAGAGGAGTTAACACAAGTATTTTACTTCGTCAACACGCCTGACTTAGAATCTCTGGGTTTAAACCTGAGGTGCAACAAGCCATGTTATATATGCCCTTTGATAAGGAAAATCTTTTTGGTCCTCAGGTGGACTCCACATTAGAAAAGATAGACAATGATACTGAGACGGCCAAAGCTATGGGAGCCCTCTAAACACCTGCAACTCATGTTTGTTTCATCATACAGGTTAGCCAGGAGCCTCAAAATCCACCTCTGCTAAGGCCTTAACCTCCCAATAAAAACAGCAAGGTCAGGGCTCCTACTCTAAGGGCTAGTATCAAGGCTCCTTTAGAGGTAACCACAACAGACGTATAGATAAGGATGCCTCCCCGCCCCCTCCTCCTGTGAAGCAACATCCTCCGCCAAGCAGTGACTATCCTCTCCACCCCTCTGATCACATAATACCTGTCTAGGACAGAATTGACCATTTCCTACACATAAGGCAATCCCATCACAACAGACAAGTGGGCATTAGCCATTATCCTGCATGGCTATTGTCTGGAGCTCATTACCCCACCACCCAACATTCCACCTCTCATTCACAGGCTATCACATGAGCATCAAACATTACTCAAACAAGATGTTCATGCTCTTCTCCTCAAACATGCCTAAGAGCTCATCCCTCTTCAACATCAGGGTTTAGGTGTATACTCGCTGTACTTCCTAATCCCCAAAAAGGACGGGTCTTTAAGGCCAATCTTAAATCTCAGGCCCTTAAACAAATACATCCTATCAGAACGCTTCCAAATGGTTACCTCACTGTACGCTATTCGGCCTCTTCAACAGGGCAACTTTATGGTTACGCTAGACCTAAAGGACGCCTGCTTCCACATACCAGTATACCCAGCTCATCGCAAATACTTAAGATTTGTCATAGCATGCAAACATGACCAGTTCAAAGTTCTGCCATTTGGGGTAAGCACCGCACCTCAAGTGTTCACCAAATTTCCTAGCAGTAGTCACAGCTCATATATGCAGACAAAATGTCCACGTATTCACTTGGCTCATCAAATTCAGCACTCTTTATCATTGCCAACAACACAGTCAGGCCTGATTCTATTGTGGAAAGAGATTTTCATACATTATTTGTCAAAAGTCTGCTTATGTTCTACACTGGTAGAACTATAACTTTCAGAAACTCTAAACCACTTTTATCACCTTTTTACCACCACACAAAGGCAACCCTATATCAAAATCGTGCATTGCCAGATGGATAGTAAAATGCATTCAGGCTCGCTATGCTAAGGCCAAAAGACCTTTACCTGTTCCTCCCAGAGCACACTTTACTAAAAAAAATACGGAACAGCCTTAGCCCTTTAGGATCTAGTCCCATAGTTGGCATATGTAAGCAGCTACATGGTCCGAACCACACACTTTCACCAAACATTATTGTGTGGATGTTTTAGCATGCCAACAAGCTAACATAGGAAAAGCAGTGCTACGTACCCTTTTCCAAACAACTGCAACGCCCACAGGTTAGCCACCGCTTATAAGGAGGGATTGCTTTACAGTCTATGCAGAGCATGTATCTACAGCTACACATGACATCGAAAGGAATATGTTACTTACCCGGTAAGCATCTGTTTGTGGCATGTAGTACTGTAGATTCACATGTGCCCATACTCCTCCCCTCACACCTTTGGCCATTGCAGGTCATTGCATTTACTAGTTTTCACTATTTATACATTTAGTATGGTCATTTAATTACTAACACACTTTACACTCCTTTCTCGCCTGCCTGCGAGAAAACAATGGAGTCGATGCTCATGCGTATTACCACCGAGAAGAGGAGTCAGTCAGCTTCGTGATTCGAAAGACCTCTCCGAAGAAAAGCAACTTGCACGAGGCCATACCCAACACTAGATGGCAGGAGTATGCAGAGCATGGCAGGAGTATGCAGAGCATGTGAATCTGCATAACTACATACCACGAATAGATGCTTGCAGGATCATAAACACATTCCTTTCTCCCACTTCACTACCAATAACTACTAAACTAGCGTTGTTTTAATACCCAAAACATGCAGAAAAACATATTCATGTTTTATAGGCTATCCTAATAGTATTCCTTATTTATAGACTGTGCTCAAGTAGAAATAACCCTGAATCTTGTTCACTGTATTGGAGGAAGGGCAGTAAGTTTGTTTGATTGACAAAGGAAACGTCTGCACAGTCTAAGATCATACAGTGGTTTCACCTTGTTTTGGCAAGGAAATGGAAAGTGGGCACAAAAGAAGAAATCGACTGCCAGTTACCCAAAACTTGTATGAAACTATTTGTTAGGTGAGGTCTGTAAAGGAGCAGGCCATTTGAATAAGACAAGTGGTACGTCTTCATTTTAGAGATTTTCGTCAGGTAGTGCAAGTGAACCTCGGCACTAGACTCCCCAGCAAGATTTAACATGTACCAAGCTGAGTAGCAGGCTGAGGGGGACATACCGTTTTTCCTGACGAAAGTGACATACTTTTCATCACCTCTGAGCCCTACAGCGCACAAGCAGTCCTGAAGAATACATGTTAGTAAAGTGCCCGTTGTGAAAGGCGAAAGTCAGGGAATCCCTCACAGGTTGTACAGAGGGCACCTGGCACGTGGTTACCTGTCCAGTAGGTTCCTTTGGATTCCCTCCCTGACCCTACATTTCAAGCCCAGCCATACTGTGAAGGAAATACCATTGCATGACAAGGACCTGGGATTGTTGGCAGCCCAAATTTGTCTACCACCTCTAGTCCTGCCAGTTTGAAGAGACCGTTCGAGAGGGCAATGCTAGCTGATGTCTGTCACTACAAGCCACAATCAACCTTCATCTCAATTTAAGGGTTAACATTTCGTAGGAGGTGGCCTTTAAACTTGGTGGAGGTACTTCTCTGTCACTGACCAGCCAGGAACCCTATTGTCAATATATCCACATTGTATCCCACAGAGGTAAGTCATGGAAGGTTATTCCAGGAGGTAGCGGTTATCTCACAGGTGCTGAGGATCTTGCAGTGTGGTGTATTTTTCTTCATTTGTATTGCTGTTGTACTTTGTCTTTGCATGGGCCTTTCTCTCGTCGTCTGGCTGATTGACACACACTTTTTGTGCTTTTTGTTCTCATATGAAACTTTTTTTAATTGTTTCTTTTTCATCTAGTTTACAGGTTGTGCATTTGCTTCTGCTTCTATTTGGCAGTATGAAGCTCTGAAATTCAGAGTCCAGAACTACTTTGATGAGGTACAGGCAGATTGGCTGGATAGCAGGAGGCCAAAAAAAGAACTGGATTTCAGAAAACAGGTAATGAAATTACAAACAAATGTGGGTAGCCCTATGGATATTTATATTCATCATTTTTAAGCATTATAAAAATGTTAATCTACAGATTTCTGTTCCTGTCAATCATTAACCAACCATATAGGGAACGTATCTTTATAAAAATGTTGGTTAAACGAAATGTTTGCAATTTTATCTTCTTTAATTCGGCATGTATAATTTTGAGCATTAACTTTAAAGAATAGAGATCACAGCAGAGCTGCACACGGCGTAGAAAAATGCTTTACTGAAAATCTGAGCGATTTGGGGGTTGTGCCCAATTCAGATATCCTTCTGAAGATAATACAGTGCTGTCTTTAAAGCAGTAGTCCTCACAGTGCTGATGTCCAGTGAATAATAGCATACAGTCGGATAGAAAATTTGAAGTTTGCTTGGGAGCACAATATTTTTTCATTTGAGGTTGAATTTCGATTTACATAGCTGCATTGGTGTGAAAAGGTGGTTAAGCTGCTTGACTACTTGCATCAAACGTAAATTAAGAAAAAAAAATACAATTTGACAATAATTATCTCGGAACCAGTGTGGTAAGGGAACAAAAATCTTGCGCTAACTATAACAAGGCTCATATTGATAGCAAACAAGTTTGTATTTCTTTAACGTACCCTAAACTTGTAAAACTAACACACTGAATTAATCATAACTGAAAGCACATTTTTCAAATTGGTTACTATTTGTACAGAACTTTATTCTTTGAATTAAATTAAATATATTCATGCTTAGGGTTGTAGCTATCAGTAGTGCATACATGTGCAATGGCACTGGTGTACCCTGGTGTGAGGAAACCCACTACACCACAGTAAGTGTTGTCTCAGCAAGGGGTCAGGAAGTGATATTTTCTTTGATGCGTTAAGGTCAGTGCTACCATTTCTGTGCCACTGTTGCAGCTGAGCTCATAATTATCAGTCTCCTCTTCCGTTTTAGTTTTCTTTTGTACTCCAAGGTCCTAGTGCGACCTTATAGCCCCACTATATTAGTTGTGGTCTTAACAGCCCAATTTCACTAATAGAGGTATTGCTCAGATCCATGAGCACTTCAAGAAAGTTTATGGTAGGTACACAGTGAAATGTGTGTGTGTAATATGTGTATCTCCTCCATATCTACAGATTTATAAATGTCCCTAGTGTTTTTTATTGAATGCCTTTCCTTTCTGCCGTACAGACACCAAAAAAATGAACCACTTGATCGTGATACCTATTTTTGATATGCGGACAGTAGGATAAGGGGCATAATATATTTTAATAAAAACTCAATCAAGTTAACATATTAAACACATTCCGTCAGAGGTAAAATGTATAGCTCAAAGGGATAGTATTATAAAATGATTTACTCGAAATGAAAACCAAAAAAGAGAGACTTGGGTTTTCCTTATTATGGTCAATGTAAGTTAAATGATTAGCATACAGCGACATGGTGCTTCCCTCAATGATGTCTGCTTTTACAAAAGGAATCTTGTTAATGTTTATGAACTGTAAACAGGATGCACGATTTCGAATGCCTCTTAAGATTTCATCTGCTGCCGCCTTGTTTGACTTGGTGATGCCTCGAACTGCAACAACCCATTTGCCATGCACTGGGTGCATAAAACGGCATGCCAGATCGAGAAAAGAATCATTCATGGACAACATGCTGCTGCAGCTCATATCCACTTGTTGGAAATCATTGAGTTTATTTTCAGTCCCCAGAGACAAGTCAAATTAATAGCCAATCAGAATTAGTTCGCATGAGCACTACTTGACAATATGCACAACATTGGAGCAAGGAGCTTTCCACAACTGTTCTATCAAATGATCTGTTGTTAAACCACACTTTGCGATTTCTCACTAGGTATGTTTTGAGTATTCACTACTTTGTTGGTTGAGGACAAGCTCTTAACGTGTAAATCAGAGGTAGACTTTTTTAGAAAGAGAACTATAATGCAGAGTTGTATTTTTGTATACTAAGTGTTTAAAAATCGTTTGCTGTATTTATTTCACTCCACTAGATACAACTACAAAATAAATGCATTTTGAAAATAGATCATTGTGCATGAATCTATTGATTAATAATTGTTGTTCATTTGTAGGTGAACAAATGGTGGAACAGCCTTACTGAAGGGCAACAGACGGTGGCAGGTTTGTTTAAACTTACTGTGTTAAAGGATTGGCTCCTAACAAGTAACAACAGGTATTGCCGTTGGTTCTACATTTATGATTAGGACTTTGGTTCTACATTTATGATTAGGGTAACTTGTAGCTGCAGGGAATTAGCATATAGCTATACCTGTCTCCACAACTCTAACCAACAATCTGAACATTTCCCACAAGTCCTGGTTCTGTGTGGAATATTGTTTGTATGGTTTTGTTGCAAATAAATATACCACTACAACTGTTATGTCTAGGATAGACCAGGAGAAGCCAATTTCTGATAATGATATTGCAGACCTGGTATATACCAAACAGTAATTCTCCTGAACGCAGGGATTACATTGACTTCACACAATATTTTAAAAAGTACCTAGGTTACTTTGGCTAATTGTACCCATTCTGGTTAAGATATATATATGTGATTTTTATCCAGAGTTTAAATACTCTTCTATTGATGTAATATTACCCTTGTTAACTCCTCCGTTAGTAGACACACATGCATCTTCTTAATTTGTAATGGTTGGCTTGGTGAAGCTACAATGTAGCTAGCAATACAAAGTATTAAGTACAACAGCACTAATTTTAGTTTCGTGTTTCCAAAGGCAGTCTGCCACTTTGAACACGATAGACGCTACCTGTACCCCCTTGCTGAGCAAACACAGAAGACTATTGGTTAGATACAACTCAAATTCCACAGTGGCACTCAATATTTCTCCCTGTACATTGGTTCAGAAGCCCTGTAAACTTTCCTCTATAAGACAAGCTGTGCCGTTTGTAGATGTTTAAAATATGAATGTTTTCCGAAAAAGGAGGACACTCATGGTACCTGAGTCTAATGACTTTCACAGCAGAGTCCGCTTTTTATACTCTCCTCAATTATGTATCTGAGTGCTCCGGGAGATGAGTGAGTAGACGTCTATTGTACACATATAGAGAGTTTGTTCAAACTCCCACTTCATTTATTCTTGGCTCATTTGAACCATTCTCCATACCTGTGAAATAAATTATATCTCTCTTGTTCATATGACTTTTTCAGGAGAAATTTAGTGAAAGCGCAAGCACTGATCTATTTTATGGTAACCAACGTAATAAATATTTTAAAAAGCTGTGCCTTCTCAAATGTTCTTGAAATTAATAAACCTGACCTTAAATTAATGTCCCGAAACGTTGCTCGTCCAGTCATTCAGTCTCATCAAGCATTCTGATTATGTGCATTAGGATCAGAAAAATAATACACTCCTGTCTTCATCTTCAAACAGATGGGAAGAAGGCGTGTGGAGGCTCAAGCTTGGTTAGGGCCCAGTGAAAACAAGAGAAGGGCTCTAGCAAGACCTATTTAGCAGTACTACTCCTCTACTTTCTAATAAACTTTTTTTTTTGAAAAATCTTTGTCAAGATGGCATATTATACAATTACATTGGCATACATAGATCTCGCTCGTGTACCATTGGTATTTTCAATCAAGAGAAGTGGAAAAAAACATGTCGTGATCCAACAACTTACGGTTGCCACCTTGATATGTGCATGGAGCATTCATAAGACTCTGAGAAATACAGGTTTCTTGTCATACCTTCATAACAGTTCCTCACGGTAATCTTTGCGTTTCTCACTCTTGGTATGTTTACCCGCTCCTAATAGTTCAACTTTTAAACATAACAAAAACAGTTAACCCAACTAAGGTCATCAATTGGCAAGGGGTAATTCCGTATACAGTCAGCAGTCGGCCATTCCACACATGCATTACTAATCCCCAGATAACTTTGCCACCCCGCACCCTCTCAACCCATCCCAGTGCTCAGTGTGTGGACTCATTCCATCTAGTCGTCATCCTCTTCAGACTCTGAATCCTGGCCCTCCGGCAATGGTGCACACGGTTCTCCCCTATATTTGTTCCACGGCGTCCACACCTTATTCCACTTACGGGGGCAAGCTCGCATCACATATACTGCCCTCTCTTTTACCATTAAAAGGTCCATGTTCCTGATCCACCCAGCTACTGTAGGCAGTTCCGGGGCACCCCATTTTTGCGCTATATCTCGTTTGGCCACCGTTACAGCCAGCGTAACCCACAGCTGCCCATACCGGTCCAGGTCATTAGGTTCCCAAACGTTTAACAGGCACATACGGGGTTCTGGCAGGACTGACACTTCCATGGCTTGGGAGACAGTGCGCATAATTTGCCTCCATACATCCTGGATTCGTGGGGAATCCCACAGGGTGTGGAGCAGAGCACC
The DNA here is from genome assembly GCF_964263255.1 of Lissotriton vulgaris. NCBI lineage: Eukaryota > Metazoa > Chordata > Amphibia > Caudata > Salamandridae > Lissotriton > Lissotriton vulgaris. The sequence continues at coordinate 78,779 of NW_028254548.1, forward strand.
CTCCTCCCCGCAGCCCCTGAGGCAGTATGGGTGTGGCGCCCGCTGTATTTTATGTAGGAGTGGTCTGGTGTAATAAGTGCGGTGTAGAATCTTGAGTTGTACTAAGCGGAACCTGGCCGATATGCCTACCTCCCGTGGTGATGCAAGCGCCTCGTTCCATTCCGTCTCATCCATCTCGCCCAGCTCCCCAACCCATTTCTCTTTAAGCTTCTGTGTGGGGTCCGGTAAATTGTTAACTAGTTTTTTATATGTGAGAGAGGTAGCCTTTTGTTCCATAAATTCTGTCAGTAACCTGTCCTCCAGTGGTGATGATTCTGGGAGTGTGGTGTCAGGTGGAATTGCCCGTAGTAGGGCGTGCCGGATCTGTACATATCTGAACGTCTCAGTGGGTCCTAGCCCATATTGTTGTTGGAGTTGGGAAAATGCGAGCACTGTACCCCCTTCCCAAAGGTCTCCTACTACCGAGATCCCTATGCTGTCCCACTGTGTGAATCCCTTACAGGACCTTAAGTTTCCCAGCGCCTTAGTGTCCCACAACGGTGTTAACCTGGTAATTCTTCCCTTCCAACCCAGACGTGATTGTGCTGTGTGCCATAGTGTTGCCGTGTGAAATGTCGGGCCTAGTAGGTTCTAGACTTGTGAGTAGTTGTACAGCACCGCGAGCATGCCGTCTGTTCCCAGCTGAGACCAGTCCGCCTTACATGCGGGATGTGGATCCAGTGGTTAATTATTTTAAGCTGGGACGCCCAATAATACAATTGAAGATTGGGTAACGCAATCCCCCCCTCATACCAGCTCTTCACCAATTTATCCTGCGCTATCCGCGCTGGGCCATTACTCCACAGCAAGCTAGATATCAGTGCAGCAATTTGCTTAAAGTAGCGTGGATCCACGATATAGGGGGAATTCTCAAGCACATATAGAAACCTCGGGAGAGCCATCATTTTATACAGCGCCGCCCGTCCAAGGAGGGTCAGCGGCAGTGTAGCCCAGAATTTAACGTCCGCACGTAGGCGAACTAGAGGCGGTAGCAAGTTCTCGGTATAATATCCCTTAGCATCAGTAGTAACGAAAATTCCCAGATATTTAAAAGAGGTGGATGTTATCTTTAGGGGACAGTCATCATGCAACAACGGGGCTGGGCCCTTGAGCACGTATATTATGGATTTGGACCAATTCAGGGTGTAGCCCGACGCCTTGCCGTGCTCATCGCACATTGCCAATAGGGCAGGGACTCCTTCGGTGGGATTGCCCATGTAAATTAGCATATCGTCTGCATACAGGGAGACTTTATCCTCCCATCCTTCCTCCTAGGAGATGCCCCGGAACAGTGGCGTTGCTCTGAGCAAGATTGCCAAAGGTTCCAGCACTAGTGCAAAGAGAAGGGGTGATAGCGGGCATCCTTGTCTAGTTCCCCGCCCCAGTGGGAATGGCGGTGAAATGTGACCATTCGCAACCACCTGCGCAATTGGTGACGTGTACAGTAACCGTACCCATGCAAGATATTTTGGGCCGAAGCCCATTCGGGTCAGGACAGCGAACAACTATTCCCATTCAACCAGATCGAACGCCATCCTAGCGTCCAGGGATATTATCACTGCCTGGTCCGTAAGAAGATGCGCCCGCGCCATTACCCCATGTAGTCTCCGCAGGTTCAATGCCGTGCTACGGTGTGGCATGAAACCCGACTGGTCTGGGTGTATCAAGGTGTGTAGGTGTTGAGTCAGGCGACTGGCTAGGAGTTTCGCTAATATCTTCGCTTCAATGTTGAGCAGGGAAATGGGTCGGTACGAGTTACAATCAGTTGGTGGCTTGGCTGGTTTGGGAATGGCCACGATCGTGGCTGTGCGCTGGTCGAGTGGGAGCATTGCCTTCTCTACGCTTTCAGTGTACATATCGAACGGGGGTCTTGCCAGCACTGAGGCCGTCGCTTTATACCACTCTACAGGTATGCCGTTGGGTCCTAGCGCTTTGCCTGATTGTAATGCCTGTATTGCCAAGTGGATCTCGCCCTCGGTCAGGTCTGCGTCGAGTTCTTGCTGCGTTTCGTGTGACAGCACTGGGATATCAATGTTACCAATCGAGGCCACCGCCTCCTGTTCCGTGACGGACCGCTCCGGGGTGTATATCCCCTGAAAGTGGCGTGCTAGGGTGTGTACTATTTGTTCCGGGTGTGTCTGTAGTTGGCCCTCATGGTCGTACAGCCTCTGTATCCCTCTATTACTACCGCCTCGTTTGTCTAGCCATGCCAACATCCTCCCGGCCTTGTCCCCCACATCGTATATTCGGTGTGCGGTGTTTGCTAAGTGACCCTTAGTGATCGTTGTCAAGTGAGCCTGGTATTGCTGCTGTCGGAGGTGTAATGTATGAGCGGTGTCCGGGGTGGGGTCCGCCATGTGGGCAGTGTTCGCTGCGCCAAGCGCCAGTTCTAAGTTTGTAAGTTCTGTTCTGGAGTCCTTTTTATGCCCTGCGATTGCCGCTATGGCAGCGCCACGTAAGACCGTTTTGTACGCCTCCCAGAGCACCGAGGGCGAGGAGACCATTCCTGCATTTTCGGTAAAGTAATGTGTCGTGGCAAGCTTGAGTTTCTTCCTGACCCCAGGGATCTGTAGGTAGTTGGGATATATTGGATATATTCTGGCGCGCTTTGATTCTTTGGTGGTAAGATGTAGTGATACCGGGGAGTGATCTGAAATGCCCCTGGGTAGAATTTCCAGCTTATCTATGGAGCCCAAGCCTACCCCTAAAAGGAAGAAGAAATCAATACGTGAGAGGCTGTTGTGTGAAGAGGAGTAGTGCGTGTATTGATGTGCTGTGGGATTCAGTTGACGCCATACATCCGTGAGGCCCAGTGCGTTTAGGAAGCTTGGAAGATCAGAGGCCCCTCTCGGGCGGTCCCGTGTGGGAAAGGTGTCTAGCAAGGGGTCTGTTATAGCATTAAAGTCCCCCCCAATGATTATGTTTCCCTCCGGAAGTTCTAGGAGAAACTGCCCTAGTGCCGGCAGTGCAGTTGAATGCAGCGCCGGGGGGATGTATACTGACACCACATTAAGGGTTCTTCCCTCCCACTGGCCAGAGATCGCCGCAAAACATCCCTGGTCGTCCGTCCTGTGGCTGTGAACCAGAAAGGGTGAGTTTTTCTTAATAAGTATCCCAGTGCCCCTGGAACCCGTAGTAAATTAGCATGAACTGCCATGGTGTATCCGCGTCTATTTAAAGCCTTACATGTATTCCCTGTCAGGTGTGTTTCTTGAAGCAAAACCAACTCAGGCCTGTGGCGTTTGATGGTGTGCAGTACCAAACCCCTTTTTATTTTATCTCCCAATCCCCTGACGTTCCACGTAAGAAGTTTCAGTGGGGGCACCATTGTTAGTGCGGGAGCGCCCTCAGTGGGTGCAGCTTGTTCTCGTCTTGCCATCTGAATTTAAAATCCGTGACTCCAATGTGCAGCAATGTGGCGCAAACGGTAAGGAATGATGTGTTTCTGTGCGCCAGATGTGGATGGCCCACAGTGCGACCGCTTTCTTTATATAAGTAGTGATGACCGATAACCATAACATTACAACTTCCACCCCCTCCCTGCTCCCCTGCTCCACGGACGACAACCCGCCCGCATCCCCAACTTGGCAGAGTGCTTAGTCCCATCCCTATCTATCTTACTTGCTCGTGGGGTCGGTGAGTCCCCCACAGGCATCGGCCAATGCCTGCCCTACTCAGCTCCATCAGCTACAAGGTCCCAATGGCAGCAAATGTGCCGGTCCATATGTATCACAATCATTCAACCCCTAGCAGGTTGTCCTGAGTCGAGAGGGTCTCTCTCTAGATCCGAGTCCAGCCCCGCGGCTCCCTCTTCAGTTGTAGGGCTATTGGTATGGTGCTCCGTCGTCCTCCCGTTACGTTGGTTCTGGCGGTCCCTGTGCGGGCGTTGGGGTTGGCCCACCTGCCTCCATCCATCCAGCCATTCTCGTGCCACCTCAGATGTGTCAAAAAACCATGTCTTGCCCTCAGCCACAATCCGCAATTTGGCGGGGAAAAGCATCGAGTAGGGTAGGCCCCTATCGCGTAGCGTCTTTTTCACTTCAGTGAATGATTTCCGGCGCCTAGCCACCTCTGCCGTATAGTCCGGAAAGAAGGCCAAAGTCGAGTTCTGAATTTTTACAGGCGGTGCGACCCTAGCTGCCTGCAAGATGGCGTCTCTATCTCTGAAGTTAAACAGCCTGGCCAGGACAGGCCGCGGCGTTGCTCCCGGTTTAGCCGCACCTCCAGGGACCCGGTGCGCCCTTTCAACAGAGAAAAAATTGGACAGGCCTTTCGGTTGTAGCTTGTTTTTGATGAGGTCCTCTATGTACAGGTCCATGGCGCCTTTCCCTTCCGACTCCGGAAGGCCTAAGATGCGAACGTTGTTTCTTCGGGAGCGCCCTTCCTGGTCATCCAGTTTGTCTTGTAGTTGCTTCGTGACCTTTTCCATTCGCTCCATCGCCACTTGCAGGTCTGAAGTGTCTTCAATGAGTGATTTTGTGACCACCTCTACTTGGGACACTCTCTCTGACATCTTCTTAAAGTCCGCCCTCAGCAAATTTACTTCGGAAGAAATGGTGCCCACTGTCGCCTGTACTATATTTACAACAAGGGGTGGTGAGGGACAGAGTCTCTGAATTAAGCAGAAAGCTCTCACCCAGTCAAGAGATCAGGGCTAGATCCAACACCGTTTTTTAGCTCACTGCACCATCCCAGTTTCAGAACCTGGCTGTATGCAAATTAGTCTGTTTCTGTCCCAGTGCATGATGGGAACAGGGCAAACCAAACTACAAAAGCCAATTCTTACACTGGGAAGGAAACAAGCTCCCGGGGACCGGTTTCTGGCATTACAGCCGTCTTCGGCCCGGTTTGCTTGAATCCTGATGGTGCAATGAGCAAGGGTCTCACATCTGAGAATACCCTTCCACGCTTAGGGTGGACAAAAATATTTACAACAAGGGGTGGTGAGGGACAGAGTCTCTGAATTAAGCAGAAAGCTCTCACCCAGTCAAGAGATCAGGGCTAGATCCAACACCGTTTTTAGCTCACTGCACCATCCCAGTTTCAGAACCTGGCTGTATGCAAATTAGTCTGTTTCTGTCCCAGTGCATGATGGGAACAGGGCAAACCAAACTACAAAAGCCAATTCTTACACTGGGAAGGAAACAAGCTCCCGGGGACCGGTTTCTGGCATTACAGCCGTCTTCGGCCCGGTTTGCTTGAATCCTGATGGTGCAATGAGCAAGGGTCTCACATCTGAGAATACCCTTCCACGCTTAGGGTGGACAAAAATATTTACAACAAGGGGTGGTGAGGGACAGAGTCTCTGAATTAAGCAGAAAGCTCTCACCCAGTCAAGAGATCAGGGCTAGATCCAACACCGTTTTTTAGCTCACTGCACCATCCCAGTTTCAGAACCTGGCTGTATGCAAATTAGTCTGTTTCTGTCCCAGTGCATGATGGGAACAGGGCAAACCAAACTACAAAAGCCAATTCTTACACTGGGAAGGAAACAAGCTCCCGGGGACCGGTTTCTGGCATTACAGCCGTCTTCGGCCCGGTTTGCTTGAATCCTGATGGTGCAATGAGCAAGGGTCTCACATCTGAGAATACCCTTCCACGCTTAGGGTGGACAAAAATATTTACAACAAGGGGTGGTGAGGGACAGAGTCTCTGAATTAAGCAGAAAGCTCTCACCCAGTCAAGAGATCAGGGCTAGATCCAACACCGTTTTTTAGCTCACTGCACCATCCCAGTTTCAGAACCTGGCTGTATGCAAATTAGTCTGTTTCTGTCCCAGTGCATGATGGGAACAGGGCAAACCAAACTACAAAAGCCAATTCTTGTACATCAGTGAGCGTTCTCATAATGTCCTCCAGGGTTACTTTCTTCGCCCCTTCTGTGTCCGGAGGTGTACCAGTGGAGTGGCGCCCGCCTCCCTGAGAATGGCCCTGTTGACCATATGCAAATTTATCAAGTTTTGCCTGCGTCGTTGTACTCCTCAAGCCTTTGCCCGCCATGGCGTCGCGCTCTCCGTCGTGCGACCCGGTCCCTTTTATGTATATGTCCAACGCAGACTGCCCGTGGGCCGTGCCGTTCTCCGGACACCAGGCTACGTGTGGCCTGACGGGATTCCTACCGTCAGCAATATCTTGCACCGTTAGCTATAGTCTTCCAGTTCACCGCGGCCGAGGGGTCGCACTTGCTAGAAGACCTGTCTCCGCGCCCCTGTCGTGTGGCCCACCACGTGTGTACTCCGTTCCTCTGCGCGCTACAGCACGCTTATCGTCTGTGCCTCGCGGTTTCTCCGGTGACCCCAGGACAGGTAGCGCCCAGTAAATAGCGTCAGGGTCTCGGTGCGGTTTGAGCCGCTGTGCCGGGGGTGTAGTCTCCGGGAGGTCGCAGCCCCCACCAGTAGTGTAGATTGTATAGCATACGCCTTCTCAGGACAGCGCCCGCGTTCCACGGGACAATGATCAGCTCCAGCCCCCCAGGTGGGCTTGAGCCAGTGTTCGCTGCACGGATCTGTGGGCGCGCTGCTGTCTCACCTCACAACCGGAGCGGCAATATCAGGCTTCCTCTCTCCCCATAGATGGCGTCGCCGATGGTCAGGGATTTCCCCGCTTGCGAGGGTGTTCAGCCCGTCCGGGGTAATGCAGCCGATGTCGCTCCCTCAGGGGTTCAGGCTGGTGGCATGGAGCGTCGGAGCGTTTCTTTTGTCCGGGCGTCTGCAGGTGCCGGCTGGAGTCAGTGCGCCTCAGCCGCCCAGGGCGCACTTCCGCCCGGGTCCGCCAAGTACGCCAGTCCGGTGCTGCCGGACAGTGAAAGGCCGCAGCAGTCCGCCTCCGATCGGAGCACTTCTCGGCATCAGATGGTCGCCGGGAGCGGGTCGGTGCGTGCCGCTTGTTTCCCCCAGCCGATGTCGCTCCTTCGAGCGGGCGATATCACGGATGGGACTACGGATGTGTGTTCAGGCCGTTACGCCTTGCGGAGCTCCCTCTTCAAGCTGCCGCCATGCTCGGCAGTTGGCCACGCCCCCTCCCTTTCTAATAAACTTTACCTGCCCAGCACTAAGGACTTTTCATAAATGTATATTTTAATGTCCAAAGAGTTGGAGTTGAAAGTTCAAGGGTCCCATTCACAAATCTATCTTCTAATAATCTGTGTTGTTCAAAGGATGTCTTTTAATGACTACACACGGAGGTCCCACTGTGTTTTTTTACTGTTTATTTGTCCTTACTGTCCCGGGGCTTAACTTATTGTTCCCAGTACAGTCCTAGTTGCTGAACATGATCATACTTATGTAATATCCCTTTCTGGAAATTGTTTCTGATCAACAAGGATTTGCTATGGAATGCCTTGAGACATAAGACATACAATTCCCTCAGCTGTATCCTTTCTGATTCTTTGTTGTACTATTGACCTTTTCTTAACTTTTGCAATGTGATATTCAACCATTCACACTGAGCTCAAATTAACCTACAAAGCAAAGTGGAAGAAACCTCGAAAGTCACTAGGCATTGTTCCGAGCTTGACACCAAACTCTCCACTTGCAAGACCACTCACCCCAGCCCTGGCAAAGAGATGGGTTATACTGTTTTAGATTGTTTTATTTGTTCCTTTTCCCACATACCAGGGATTTGATCCAAATGTGCCTACTGTACTATACATGATTTCCCTAGATTTTATCCTTGTTGAAAATATAATTTTCATCCAAAGGTCCAGCTATTCCAAATTCAATAAAAATTGAAACCGGAATAACTACCTGTTAGGTTACCTTCATGGGTTTGTATTTCCCTTATCTCAAGCGAGTATTTGATTTAAATAATACCGTAGCTCAATTGAAAGACAGCTAGAGGAGCTCTGGTTGTAGGGAAACCTAAAATGATGGGCTTCATGCTTGAGTGTAGTTCTCAGATGCAAAGCTGAGAATGAAATAACCATTCCCTGGTCTATCTCATCAGATTTCCTTAATAACAACTAACCTCTCAGTTATTGAACAGCTCAGGACAGTCCCCATGCTCTGGTTGGAGAAGGACAGAAATGTTATTACCTGATAGAATTGACAGCAGGTTTTTGCCTTAAGATCATTTTCTCTTTTTAAAGGGAAAGTGGTTGGAAATTAGAGGGACAGTGCCACTGTGCTCTTTCTAAAGAAGTGGATTAGGGCCATGGTTCCACCTACTCCACCATCTGGCAATGTAGTTCTGGGAGCGTGAAGAGTTCAAGGGTTTTTGGCACTATGACCATGTGCAATACGTATTTCCAATAAATCATTATTGCACCCCAGCATATTTGCATGTGCTGGAGACCCGTGTCATAAGTCTCCTAACAAAGCTCAGCATTATTTTGTATGTTGCTCAGGAATAGAGTGCTAAACCCTGATGAGTGATGAGAGTACAACCCATAACAGTACTCATTTTGACATAAGTGGATGCAACTCCTTGGCCTCATGTAACTGTGCAAACTTGGATTCAGTCTTATAAAATACAGTCTTGTGAGTTTCAATGGATGTTTTACTCTAATCATGCATCTTAACGTGCGTTTTACATCCTCTGGTGTTGCTCTGTCCTCAATACCTTTTTTCTTCAGACAGCTTAGTAAAAAGGTCCATTAACAATGAAGAAGTTAATTAATTAGCTTTTCTTTTACAGGCATCATAGCAGCAAATGTCGTGGTATTCTGTCTCTGGAAAGTGCCATCCATGCAGCGCACAATGATTAAATACTTCACTTCTAACCCGGCCTCCAGTAAGTAATTGCATACTGGGTTTGTATGTTCATACTGTATCTGTTTTGCTGCATAGATTGTCAGAGTTTCTGCAAAAGTAAAATAATTTCGTGTACTCGGGTTCAAGAAACGAACATGGAAAGATCACTACTAACTACTTTCAACATGTACCAGCTCCTTAAATGTACAGTGACTGCTCAAGGGACTGTCTGTGGCTAGGTCTAATTATTTTGACTCTGAATGTAGGCCAGACTCAGCTAGCTCTCGTGAATATATCCTTAAGGCATCCTCCCCTGCCAATGCTAGATGGAATTTTTATGTAACATTAGTGTAGAGCGCCCCCAAAGAACGTACCTTGAGTAGGCCATGTTTCAGGTGCCAGAGTCTGCAGCATTGTAGAAGGTGATGGTAACAGAAACCAGGTATTAGGATAGAGTTACACCTGCTACCAAAGTATTTCCCATGCAAGGAATATCAGTTGCTAAGTTGTATGTGCGAGCAGTTGATCTGAAGGTGCTTAGTTTTGCAACGGTACAGCTACTAAAGTATTGTCTTAGTCATGTATCGTCTAATTTCACCAGGACTTCAGTAGACTTGTCAGCATCATATTTTGGTGTCATATGGCTGGCACTGGTTTGGGAATGCGAAGGTTGCATTTTTGTGAGTAATAGAAAAGGTAATTGCTTGTAGGGTCTTTCCTATTTGTGCCTTGTGTTCTTAATGTTTTAAAAGGCTGATTATGCCTCTAAAGATATTGCATTTCAGAAGTGAGGGTTCTGGGGATGTTGTTCCTAGAGCAGAAGGCGAGGTGGGGCAGAAGGCAAGGTGATGGCTGACTTAGTCCTTTTTTGGCGTTCCTGGCCTGACTGCAGAGGCCAGTCATTACTAATGTGACATCCCATAGTGGCAATAAGCAGCTGAATTTCTATAGAATATTGTTTTCCCTTTGGTAGTTAAAGTGGTCTCTACTACTTCTACTGAGGGAATCGGTCATATCAATACAGTTATTTCCTGGCTTCAACAGACTAGCAGTTGTTTATTTATAGGGATATATGCAGGGACACTAAATTTCCTGGGTGTGGGAGAGATTGCTCCTCCTTTTGGGGAACCTCCTACGGAACCAGATTCAGTGTGTGTTGAGATTGACAACCATGTCCAATCCAGATGACTCCACCCAACACACTACTCACCCTGTCCTCTAAAATTGTTAAACAAGGGATGTTTTGGAAATTAAACATTTCATACATGTTGCTTCTTCAGTTCATTCTGGAAGTTTAAATTCTAGAATAATTTACTTGCTAACTTTGATTACCTCCTATTTTGGCTAAAGCCTTGTAATATCATGCAAGTTAATTTTTTGTTTTCTGTCTTGTAGAAAATATTTGCCTACCAATGATTCTGTCAACATTCAGTCATTTCTCCCTGTTTCACATGGCAGCGAATATGTATGTTTTGTGGAGTTTTTCTTCAAGTATAGTATCCATATTGGGAAGTGAGCAGTTCATGGCAGTTTATTTGTCAGCAGGTAAAAAAGCTTTTTTTTCAAATCTTTCTAAGCACATAGCATGCATAATATACATTTGTAATGCCATTCTATTATATTAAATGTGTGTACGTGTGACACAGTATTGTTCTCATTGGGTTTTAAAATTGGTAATGTTGACAATGCCCTTCATGACTCTTTACAGGACTTGAAGATATTAAGTAATCTATTTCTGTTTAAGGCATCATATTTTCTTATTTCTAAATAGTTTTCTTCGCATGAGATTTTCATACTGATTAACTTCAACGTTTGTTATGCGTTCATTCCCCCGGCAAGAGAATGTCATCTACTGCAGAACATCCATTGATTTCTGCTTTACTGTGGTAAAATGTATACCAGGATTCATTTTGAAAACATTTATTACTTTCTCTTTAGAGAGGGTTCTATTTTTTTATTGTCATACCTTTTCAGAGCAATATAAAATTAGAGAAATTGAGAGAAGCAGCACCACAATATGTACAAGTGAATAAAATACGTTTGTAATAACAACAATAACTAAATGTATGTGGGAATTAAAAAAATGTAAACTCAATTTGAAACAGCCATCCAGCCTCATAGATTTAAAGAGGATTGCTATGCTTTCCACTCAGTATTGCCTCTACGCCGGTTATGGCAATAAATGGATAATATTTTTTTAAGTAATTATAATGATTTCAATCCTGATTCCATTGGTAGATAGATATGCAAAGCTGATCAGTTTACAACGTTTCCATAGTTAGTCTAGCCATTGCTAAATGACAGGATCAAAAGGTTGGAGACTTATAGAAATCTTAAAATCCCACCACAAAATATTATAGCTCTTAATTTAGGCCAAGCGTTCCTTATGAATGTTGATTGTTGTCTGAAAAACCTACTTCCAGAAAGTATTCAGTGAGTTACAGGTAGCCTGCATATGGAGAATTTGTGCCCGCTTGCTTACATTCAGGGCAAGCCAGCTGTTCTGTTCCGAAGTACAATATTAGACCATTATCTCAGGACATGCATATATTCTGTAGCTGGAGGTTAGCCGGTTTCAAGCGCTGACCCAGATTGCAGAGATAAAGAAATGGTGTTTGAAGTTACTGGCTCTCTGGGTTCCTCCGACTACCTCTCACGGAGTAGTTCCAAGTGATCTTCTTAAAATCAAATCAGATTTCATCAGCATACGGAGATGCATTACAAAGGGCAAAGAAGCATAACTATTGTATTCTCCATCAGCAAGTGATTCCTGCCAATGAAGGACACCAGATGAAGGTATTTGAAAAGAGTTGTGCTTTGGGAACAAGATACTAGATTGCAGATCTTCAAAAGTGGTGAGACTGTGGCTGTCTTAGAGTCCAGACGGCATCCCAATCTTATTTTGGGAGACTTCCTTTAAAAAAATGTGTGCTGTTACTATATGTCAGTCCTCTTACTTTGATTTCTTTCCTTTATTATCCTCGGGAAAACCTCATGTTTTTCCTGTTGCGATTTCTTTTCCATGTTGTTGGAGTAGCTAATGGAGAGCTTGATCGCTGCAGTTGCAAGGGAATTTGTCTGAAGTGAATGACACATATACCTGCACCTTCTGCCTGGAAGAGTGGTCTAAAGCTGAAACCAGATTAGTTTGGATAGGGACTGGATAGAACCTGAAAGCTGGAGATGGTGGGCATCGGAAGGATAAGCACGAACTAGTTAATTCATAAACAGTACAGCAGAAGCTAAAACTAAGGTGAAGCAACATACACCTCACAAAAGGGAGAGTAACATAAGCAAAAGGTAAGTATCAGCCATAGTAACTGTTGACTAACTACCATGAAACATTGTTTGTATACTTTGTTGAAAATGATTTCTCTGTAACCAAAACATGTCGCAAAATGGCATCTAGAAGTTATTTTGACAAGAGTCTTGAGAGACATCCAGCAGCTTATAGGGAAGAAATGAGTCTCTGTAATGGAGGCACCAAGCTTTGCGGCACCAGCAGCTTATATCTAAATAAGGTTCTTAAAACAAGTACAATTGAGGACAGGAGGTTTGCAGCAAGTTGAACAGGATGTAGAGGTTAGGTTTAAGCATATGTTTGGCTGGTGATTAAAAGTTTGATGTTACTGGTGGGGCACAAACTCTACATGCTTAATTACTGTTACTGCGCTGTAGCTGTCTGCCACTTTGGTGCAATTACGAGGCAAACTTTTCAAAATTGGGGATAACTTTGTGAACAGTGAGTTTCGTTGTGGTATTATGCATGGTATTCCCTTTTCCAGAGGTTTTACAGGCGAGTTTCATGGGATTATATAGCTAGCAACTCATCAGTGGTATGCGGAGCCTAAGTAGGAATAACAAATGTTGCAAGTTGTTTGTCCTCTCCTGTCCTTGTTGGTGTGGTTCCTTTTGTGAGATCTTGTGTTTGGCGAATTCAGTGGTCATATTTAAATACTGATCGGTATTTATTGGATAGCACATCATGCATCCATGATAAAAAAAAGGTGTTTTATCATCCAACTAACTCAAGAGTGAAAGCTGAGGCGCCTATAATTTGGTTAGAGCCACATGGTACCTCACTCCCTCTGTCTCTCCTACAATGGGTACACCACTTACTGATCACAGAACCAGCATACATGAGCATTCAAGCAGAGTAAATTGAGAAATGTAGCAAGTCATGATAGTGTTTGCCCTGACTGTCTCCCACTCTTCTTTTTACTGGTAGTTCAGCGTGGCTTGAGCCTGTTCTGCATTGTGGTAGAAAGTTCTGAGTAGGGAGCTACCCTTTCTAACAGGAAAAGGATTGGGTCAACAATCATCCAAAATACAGAGCTCCTTCTCCTGGATATAATAAATCGTGAGTGATGTACATCCCTAGGGGGACGTTCTTATTGGAAAACTTTTGTCCATGCGCATGAGGTTTCCATAGTACTTGTGGGTCCAACAGATTGTTTAGTTGTAAATTTGGTAACCCGTACAATATTGCAAACTCCTTGTTTTCCAATGAGAACGTCCCCCTAGGGATGTACATCACTCACGATTTATTATATCCAGGAGAAGGAGCTCTGTATTTTGCCTGCATTGTGGTAGCACACTTGGTCAATGATGTCTTTGGTGCATTATCATATTACAGAAATTATTCAACACCATAGCATTGGCAAAATATATGTCCACAATAGACCTGAAGGATGTACATTTTCACATCCCATAAACACAAGACTTATCCACACTTCGCATTTTCTTTTTCCTTCCTCTTTTTTGCTTAACTAAGGTTAAAGTAGTGTCTTTCTTAACTTACATGTAATGTATTCCTTTCTCTTTTACCACTGTAGTTTTTATTATGAACGTCTTCCTTCCTTTTGAATACAGTTAAATGTGAAACCATTGTTTTTAAGTTTATAAAAACACTGGATAATAATAGACAGTAATATCTGTGTTTGTGACAAAACGTTTGGCGCAGAAAATAACTTGTAGAACTTTGAAAAGAGAGAAGTCTGATCCCAATAAGAAACTGCAGAAGGATCTGCATTCACCACAGGATGGCGCTCCTCATTGAATGAGTCACCAACATTAACATGTCGAGTCTGACACTATTAATGGTTAGTGGGGGACGATTATATGAGTGAGATTTGGGGCTTTTTTTCTCTTGAGTCCCACTGTGGGGTTTGCCTACTGGTTCTCCATTTTAAATCCATGAAGGTAGTCATAACTTGTGCCCCTACCTCCACCCGAGTATGTGCTGTGTGTATGTGGATACATGTGACTGGCTTGCAACCAACATTTCTTGGAAGGATCTTTTGTGTTCCGGATGAAAGTACAGACCAGTACATACCAGTTCCAGCAGGTATAGGTATGATCTGAGGCTGACTGCAACAATGTGACAGACTTTACCCGGATAGTTTGGCCAAGTGACACATACATCATAGAAAGCCCACATATGTGGAAGTGGTAAGGTGTAAGTTTCTCTCCCAAATGGTCACATTGTGATGTTGCTTCATGATGGATAAATGCACTCTGTATGGATTGCATCCTCCTAAAAGTTTGGGCGTTATTGTTGTCACCAAGACTGCATATATGAGCTCCTTTCGGCTACCCATTATTCACCGTTTGCCTCCCTGAAGGTCTGCACATCTATGAGTAGAAAGGAGAGAGGCCAGAAACCGAATCCAAGGTGGTCTTCCTTTCATGAGTTATGGCCACATCAATAGGACTGTGGAAAAGATTCAAGCTGCAGCGCCATGCTGAAATGGTGGTAGAATGATAAGCTATGTGTGTTTAGAACCTTCCTTGAGTGTCTAGAACTTCTGATACTATGTGACCCTGCTGCAGTAAGTTGCTTAGTTGCTGACCAAGACAGGAGATGTCCCAGCCCAACCGAAGTTCCAGTTTCAAGAAGCCCACTCGTTGAACCACTACAGTTGTGAGGCCAGTTGGTGGCTCTGAGTAAGGCACCTTTTGCAGGTGCCCCCTCCCCACGACACCTCAGTCAGTCCGGCATCAGTCGGCTTGTGTCTGGAGTGTGCATTTACACAGTGCATCCCTGTGAAAGCTAGCATGTGTGGTTGCCTAAAAGCTTTGCGAGTACCTGCACTCCTCCAGTCGTGAAGCCATGTTTAACACTTCATGTGGCATCCTGTGTGGTAGCCCTTAAACCTCTTGAGTGCCTTGCTACCAATCCAGAAGGTGATAATGTAAGTTGGTGTTTCCAAAATGATGACCCTTAGCAGCACAGAAGATGGTTTCTCCCCTGCACGTCCGCAACAATCCCGGAGGCCAGTGATTCTGTCTTCAACTGCAACTGTGACCTGCCTTCACTCCCTTTTCGTTAAGAGCATGAACGCTGGCACTGCTGCACATCGACTGACCCTGCCCGGTCTGCCCTCTGCTGCTGAGCCACTGTGTGCGTTTCCCCCATTTCCATATAGCTGTTGGGCATTGATGACCACAACCACAGAGTCTTTGAACTGCCTCAAACTCCTAGAAGCTCTTGACTCATGTAAACTATTGTGCTTATTGACAATAATTACTGTTTGTTTAGAAACTGCAGACCGAGTTCCTGGTAAAACTTGTATAATCGTCATCCTGTTTTCCAGTGCACATCTTTCCATCCCCTATGCTTAATGTAGGTGGTAGAACTGTAGTTACTGTGAGAACCTCAAATATTTTGATGCTGTTGAACCGCATGTTACTGTGCTTGTTTGCTTAAAACCATAACAGCTATGGTCCTTTTTTTATATATATATATAAAAAAGTTTGGTCAGTCTATTTATTGTGACTGATACTTGCACTATCTGATCTAGAGGTTCTTATCTGACACCAGCCTCCAAGAATAAGCATAGTATATCCGACCTTACTTCCTCGTGGAAAGTAAAAAGCTTAAGAGGAAGCCCCCTGTCATTTTTGTGAGCTTGCATTAGTGTTTACTTACTGCATTTCTGGTAACAGTGACAATACTTCCAGCAAGGATTGTATTGCTACCCTTGGCATGCCCAGGGCCTGGAGAACAGGTCTGCCATGATGATAAAGCATTGTAAATCGCAAGTTTTACAGCTGTGCTAATCGTGACTTGATTGTGTATGAATTTGCAATGATTGTAGGAGAAAAAACCTAAGCCAAGTTTAAATTAAACTATTTTTGTACATATTACTAATACATACCTGTTGGAGACCTAAATGGTGTACTGGTGTCCTTCCCTTTTTTGTGACCAGTCGTTCTTTGCTACTTTAAAAAAAAATGTTGATGTGCAGCATGTGCAGTTTTTATTGATAAAACATGGGTATATCGATTAGCCGCATCTGTAGCTAAAAATATACAATCAGAGAAGAAATTGATGTTTTAATTTTATAATGCAAATCTTCTTTTATTGTAGGTGTTATCTCAAGTTTTGCCAGCTACGTTGCTAAAACGGCCACAGGACGGTTTGGTCCATCACTTGGTGCAGTAAGTATTTAATTATGTTTGTTTTATTTGACTATAAAATGAGAAGGCTTCTCATCCAGGGACTTATCATCTCGCGGCTGGACTTCAGCAACGCGTTATTCTTGGGCGCACCCGAATCTACCCTGAATAAACTGCAGCAAGTGCAGAATGCGGCCGCCAGGCTCTTGACGGGTCTTCCCAGGCGTCAATCTGCTCGCCCGGCGTTGAGGGCTTTACATTGGCTCCCTGTTAGGGACAGGGTGAAATTCAAGTCACTCTGCATTGCCCATAAAGTCCTGCATGGGGTAGGTCCACCGAAATTCAAGTCACTCTGCATTGCCCATAAAGTCCTGCATGGGGTAGGTCCACCTATTCTAGGGGAGATGGTCCAGCCTTACAAGGCCTCACGCTGTCTCCGTTCCGACCACCTACATCTTCTTCAGGTTGGGAGGGTGAAGAAGGCCAGAGCGGGTGGCAGAAGGTTCTCGATAAACGTGGCCACCCTGTGGAACTCACTGCCTTTACAACTGCGTTCGGAAGCCAGTCTTCTTCGGTTCCGTAAACTTTTAAAAACTTTTCTGTTTTCTGCTTAATCACTGTATTCTTTTGGTAGTGTTATCTTCTGGTAAGCGCTGGGATGCCTACAGGTAACCAGGCGCTATACAAAACTCAGAATAATAATAATATATATTCTTGGTGTCATAGTAACACACTCAAATATAGATTTTGGATGAAAAAGCGGATATGTGTCCTGTATATTAAATTATAATGTATTTAGTACGCTGAAGACTACACAAACACTGTAAATCTGCATTGCATTCATTTCTTTAGTCGGATTATTTTGAGAGCGTATTGGAAGGGAGGGCTTGTTGATGAAATTGTACATGGTGGCACAATGCCTTATCATTCAGTATTCAAGCACAATGCCCATATCCCATGTCTGTGCACATTTCATTGTGCCTAAATAGGAGGTTACAGCAAAGGTCTTCCAGTCTCAGTGAGTGTACATTCAGAAAAAGAGAAAAACAGTTTTCTTTACTCAACATGAAGCATATTCAAATGAGTAGCACTGTACATATCTGTCCTCACCAATGCATTCCAGCAAGACAGTCACCGGCTAGTATACCTCCGATCTAGTGCTCTTTTAGTCCAAAAGATATATTGCATATCTGTTGCAGAGTTTGCTATCTCAAACTTTTTTCTTCTGGTCATCTTGATTCCCTTTTGTAGTCCGAATACTTCCTGACTCTCTACTTACTTGTGGAGTTTCTTTGGCACCTACTCACGGGAACCAGGTATTTTAATTATGTACAACTAATACTAGGAGGAGCTGCATTGGTCTATTTGAGAATTCATAATTGTTATGTCATGCAATGATATTCTGATGTTGAAAGACAGTATCATTGCTATCTTGTATATCAATAAGCAGATGGTGGATTATTCAGACCAGTGCTTTTCCTTTTGTTAATGAAAATAGGATCATATTTGTTGGCATTGGTTTAAATGGCAAATTCAAACTAGTAGTTTGAGAACTGCCTTTCCAGGCTGCAGTTGCAGGCTGGGACCATTTTGGACTTTGTCACACACAGGTGGCACAATCCGTGCTGCAACCCTGGATGGACATTTCAACTTGCATGCCCTGGGTACCCTAGGTACCATATACTAAGGTATTTTAAGGGAGGCAGCTTATGCAATTTGAGGGTAGCCATTTCAACATTTTGTAATGGGTTAGAACACTGGAACTGAGGTCTGGTTCACAGTCCTCCATGTCATCTGAGGCGAAAAACCAGCAGCATTTGTTCAAAACTGGGGCGATCATACAAAAAAAGCCCTGGTAGTTCTCATCATCTAAGTGGAAGAATGTGGAAAGCTATCTGCATTTCATGGTCAGTCGCAGGTCTGAGTCGCAGGTCTGTGTTCCACTCTGAAATCCATACCCGGTAGGGAAATGGACCGTAGTTTGGGGTTCTCTCCTCTAATCTGCATCAGCCACCTGAGAGGTCTGTGGTCAGTCTTAACTGAGTCCTATAAAAGTAGGGTCTCTGCTTCTTCAGGGAATAAACCTCAACAAGGCACTCCAACGCTGCTCTCTATGAAGGAGTTGACTCCTGATAAAGGCAACTGGTTGATCCTGACCCTAGTCATTCAGCTTTGACAACACTACCCCAATCCCATGTTCTGAAGCATCAGATTGGACAACAAACTATTTGTTAAAATCAGGTGCCTGTACGACAGATGCTGGGCACAAAGCTTCCTTTAGGTTGTCTACGGCCTTTTGATGTCAGTCCAATTGATTTTCTGGGCTGTTTCTTAGAGTGGAATGGAATGGAAGGAATGGAATGGAATGGAAGAGCATTTATAGAGCGCATGGCTACCCGGAGGCCTCCTAGCGCTAAGTCACTGGCACAGGAGGCCATAGGGACTAGGGAAAGATCAAGGTCTTTAGTTGCTTCCGGAAAGCCATGTGGTCCGAAATTACGCGAAGGTGGGGAGGCAGGGAATTCCAGAGTTTGGAGGCATTATATGAAAAAAGTCTGCCACCACTTCTGGATCTCTTGATCTTAGGGATCTCTGCCAGATGTAGATCTGATCGAAGGTTCGGACTGGCTTTGTAGGGACGAATCATAGTGGAGATCGTGGGTGGGCTGAGTCTTTGCCATGCTTTGTGTACCAGGCACAGAGCCTTAAACCTGATCCGCTCCTGAACCAGGAGCCAGTGGAGGGAGCGAAGCGCCGGTCTGGCCGATAGCCTGTTGGAGGTTCCCGTCAGCAGTCTTGCTGCGCTGTTTTGAACGGTTTGCAGTTTCCTGACTGCGGAGATGGGAGGGCCTAGGTACAGTGCATTCCCGTAGTCCAATCTGGAGAGTATTAGTGATTGGACCAGTACTTTCTTCACCACCGGGGAAAGGAGGGGCAGGACCTTTCGTGCCATTCTAAGTAGGCCGTAGCAGAGGGCTGCTGTTTTCCTGGCTTGGGTCCTGAGACGGAGATCCTGGTCCAGCCATACCCAGAGGCTCTTAATTTCTGATTTTGGGGTAGGGGCTGGACCCATGCTAGAGGGCCACAACAGACTGGGATTAAAACTGTTAGTGTTACCAAAAATCATAATCTCTGTTTTTCATCCATTGAGTTTGAGCTGGGAGTCGTCCATCCAGTTTGAGATGCCATTTAGACAGGAGTAGAGGGTATGAATTTCCTGCTCGGGTGGATTGAGCCCGACCACCAGCTGAGTATCATCAGCATAGGTGACTATACGAATACCATGTGGATCTATTCTGGCTGCTAGCGGGGACATGTAAACATTGAAAAGGGTTGGGCTGAGCAAGGAGCCCTGAGGCATCCCGCACCGGTGGTGTGTAAGTTTGGAGACGATATTTTCATTAAACACCTGATAGGTTCTTCCCTCTAGAAAAGAGGATAGCCATCTGAGCGCCGTGCCATCCACTCCTGTGTTCCTGAGTCGCCCGATCAGAATCGAGTGATTCACCGTATCGAAAGCGGTGCTCAGGTCAAGGAGTAGAATGGCCGCCACACCTCCAGAGTCCATGATTTTTCTGCTCTCCTCTACCACTGCCAGTCGAGCCGTTTTGGTACTTTGGCGTGGTCGGAAACCAGTTTGGGAGGGATGGGAGGGAAAGGTTAGCTCTGTCAAAAGTAACACTATTTTACCATAAACTTTGACACATTTTCTGTAATACCCAGTCAGACCAAGAAAGGCTTTGAGATGGGTCTGTGTCGTTGGAGCTTTCTATGCCAGTATTGTCTATTTATATCCCTGGTCCTCTCTGAACCCTTTCCATTGAACTGACATACATTATTTGCCATGGGTATTAGTTGATCTAAATTTACAAGATGAGGAAACATGATAGCAAGTTTCCTGATCCTTGTTCTAATATATGAATGCATAATTTATATATAAAGAAGATTAATCGTTTTTTTTCCATTTAGTGCATTTTCGTGTGGGCGTATGTTTCCATTTAGTCTGTGTAGTGAGTTGAGTACTTGGTGTAAATTGATGAATATATGTATGTGGTAGGCTCAGGTTTCATTGAGACTGGAAATAGAATTTATTCACTTGGAGCGTTTTCATGCAAATTGAAGAATAAGCATTTGTTTTTAAATCTGTGGGCATTTTTGAGATTTCTTGGGACTTTTTCACCTTCGAACTTGATAATTCATATCTATTGTTCCACATATTGGAATTTGGACATGTTGGTCTTATTCTACCCAAAGGTTATCTCTTTATTTTTAAATTTGTTGTGCTCTTTTCGTAAGTTTTTCTAATATGTATGCACTGCTTAAATACTTTACATTGTACCTTTCCATTCAGCTTGACTGCTTTGTGTCTCATCACCAGGAATTGAACACAGGTGTATTTTATGTAATTTGTGTGATAACTAGTGGGTGTTAGCCATATTCTTTGAGGTGGACACTTTTGCACTCCAAATAATAACCACATTTTTGTACAGCTATGCTTTCATCAAGTAAGTTGTTTTGTAGGAGACAGTTATCGCTCGGCCTGTCAATAAGGCACTAGTTTGACAATTTAGGTGCCATTATTTTAGACTGAGGTTAGTGGAGAAGGAATTACTGTGCAGTGCACAGTCTTTAATGCATAAATTATTTGGTAAGGTCAATATTCATGTGGCAGTTTAAACAGTATTTTCTTTTGACATTATATTCACAGCCCTGTTTTTCGTTTTGCGAATCAGCTTTTGCTTCAATCGTTTTTCTGCCACTTTAGGGTGCAGGTTAGAGAAACAAGTAACCTGTATCTGCAGAGCCTTTGTGTGCTTGAAGGTGCTTGGCCATGACCCCTTGTGATCAATGAAACAGTCGTTTCTCCCCTTCCACAGATTAGGATTGGCCAGATAAAATAATAGTGGAAAGCAGAGACTAACTAGAGAGCTACAAGGTGAAACCACTTTTGTCCAAAGCACTACTTTTTGCCGCGCCTAGACCGAAACAATGTCACCTAAACATTTACAATGACCCAAGTAGAGAGAACTCTTGATTACATTCCCCAGCTCTGTGACAATAAAATTAGTACAAGATGGTGGATCCATCATATATTATAGGAATTGGTAGCAGATAACTGTTGGGATGAGGCGATCATGCAGTCACACCACTACCTACCTTCTGCCACCATGTACAGTAGTAAACAAATGTGCAATCACAATGTACATGGCAATCCGAATGCTAAGACGGATTGTGCTACACATGTTCCCAGAAGTCTCATAGGAAGTTTGGTTTGGGGGCCAAGCAGAAGAAAGATATTCCTGGGACATGATTTCTTCTAAGACTCCTCTTGTTCTCGATCCACCTGCCATGCAGATGTGTGTGGTTTCCGTTGTTGAAAGTTGGCTACAGGCCATCCTATTACAGCTCTCTATATGCATCTTTTCCTGCAGTTGACTTCTATATTCTTGCCACTCCTTTTCTTTTCTTCTCATCCCTCTGCACTCATTCTCTTAGTGTTGGCCTTCTGCAGATATAGAATAGGAGGTTTAATTATTCTTCCTGTCCTCTGCCCGCTTCTCTTCCTTGGGCAGGGATGGCAGAGGTCGGTGCTGTCCATAAGTAAGCATCCATCCTGATGTGCCATCCTGCGCGTGCCTGTATGATTTATTTAGAAGTGAATTTCGAGGCTCCAGCCTTGTGTTTTCTAATCTGTCACCATCACTGACTCAACGGTGTACATATATTTATTTTAGTCGCATTCATGACTTCCGGCTGCTGCTGAGAGAGTGCCCCTGTTTTAATTCCTATACTAACAGTCTTCATTTTCTGATCAGCTGGCCCATGTTCCATATGGCCCTGACCTGTGGTGGCAGGGGTGGTAGAGAATACTTCTAGTTTACCAGACGGCCAGTAGGTCTTGGGCAAATGTTATGTTATGTTATGTTGGGTTGGGTTGTTATGGGCAATAACAGGTTCACCTAGCCCCTGCTCAGCTGCCTTTCCAAGTGAAACCTCTTGGGAAATTGGGACTTTCTAACAAGTGACTGACCCGTCAAAGGCCCCAAGGTTGCTAAAAGGCTCCTGCTACTTGTTGGTAAGTGTCTCTTTCCTGTTAAGTCATTACCCACGCCTTAGTGGTACATTGGCCTTTGGCAAAACATGAAGCTATTTGACATGTGACTGACTGCTCTATCCAACGTCCCCTACTAGGAAATCTATGTCATGTGGATGAATCGGTACTAGCACAACCTAGTAGTCATTGTTACCGTTTGGTAAATTCTTAACTGCTTCCCTATTTCTACCAGCCTCCTTGACTCTAAGGTGTGGCAGTCTTTGTGTGGTGCTCTTAACAACCCATTGTAATGCGGCTATTGAAATCACTTTGTCTCAGGCAAAACTACAGCATACTGGCCAAACATACAAAAAGTTCTACTCATGCCAGTGGGTAACAAGCCATTGTTAAGCCAGTGTGTCTGCCATTAACGTGCTAATACATGTAAAGGGAGGCATAAAGAAATGCCAGTTTCATGTGTTAGCATATAAATGTCTGACCTGTTGAGCTTGACAGTGTTTGTTCAAAGCACTTTCTTTTAAAGTTTGCCTGAAACAACCATCAGTCACCACATATTGATTTCAGTGTCACCTCAGGAACAGTGACTGTTCAGGAAAAGATATTTATTGATTCAGCTGGAAAGCGGAGTCACAAACTATTTTAATGCCTATGTATAGGACAGACCAATCCCATTCCTTTAGTTCTGCGCACTGTTTTACTAACTGCTTTCGCCAATTGAACAGAATTATGTCAATAGATAGTTACATTTTAGACCTTTTGTGATTTGTTGATTTTTCTCCTGGATGTGGTCCACTAGGAATGTGATAGGGAGTCAGAGGACTTGGAGATACCTTTTTAAATGCTTTGATTACTGTATGAACGCTGTCACTATGATGAAACCAACATGCGGTAAAACAGATAAATATATATGTATATATACATATGATTGTTAATATGCTTTCTCTTTTTCAGTCAGGGGCCATTATGACTGTCCTTGCAGCAGTATGCACAAAGATGCCAGAAGCAAAACTAGCAATAATTCTTCTGCCTATGTTCACGTTCACAGCTGGAAGTGTGAGTGCTCGATTGGATTACTCCGTTTAATGTTTCGAAATATAACAAATATGTCTTAAAAGAATATGACAGACTAATCTACTGAGGAAAGACAGTAGTTAGTCCTGGTGTCTGTACTTAGCCTATTTGGAAATTACGTCTCCATTTTTTTCTTTTAAGTTTGTACCAAATTATGCCTTTTGTCTGTTCAAAAATGTTCTGGTATGCTTACCACGCTATGTACACCATCCAGCTAGGAGTTAAAAAGAGTAAAACCTTTTAGTTTGTTTGCTTATTTCTATGCTCTACTGAGAACTTTCCTATATGACAGAATTAGCATTGATTGTAATACGCATGTTAATCGGTGCTGCAAAAAAGCATCTCTGAACTATTCTTCATGAAGCCATTTTACAATCCTTCTGTAGGGTTTTTCCATTGACTTTGGTCAGACATGTTTGGAAATTTCATACAGGCCCAGGTCCAACATTGTGTGTGTGTGTGTGTGTGGGGGTGTGTGTGTGTGTGTGTGTGTGTGCATACACATATATATTCTCTCCTTCTTCCTCGCTCTCTGTTTTACCCCCATGGAAAAATAAAACACTGTCGCTCTGACATCTGGGGAAGGGGCTATCTTGATCTGCTAGTTGGCTTGTCAGTACTAAAAAAAGGCAGTCTTGCTTCAAAGACTATAAGTACATTTTGCAGCAGGATCATAGGACTCGGGGAAAAAAAACCCAGGTGCTGGGTATAATGCCCCCTAGGTCGACACCACAACCCCCAGTCTTTCTCACAGTCCTGTCTGTGATCAACTATAATTATTATGTTGACCCTGGATGGAGGTTTTTACTTGTTTGGAAACTAAGATTTCCTAAACGCTTAATCCTCCTGGTTTTTTACCAGAGCATCACAGGTATCCGTAAGAGTTCTGTGTTGTGTAATGTTAAAGAACTGGAAAGAAAATATAATGTATTCTCTCCTGATATTTATTTGGTTGGCGGGGGGGGGGGGGATCTTTGTATACCTAACTCTAATGTTTTCAGATGTCAAAAGAGTATAGTATGATGCATACTTCTAACCGCAGAATCCTCACCTTGTGAATACCACCAGGTTCCAGACTGGATCCAGATAATTTTCTCAGTCATTCCTTTGTGTGCTGATAGGTGGCATTATGCAGCTCCACATCATCTTCATCCTGCCCCTGAAGCGACATTGAGGCCACATATAACTGAAACCCTTGCGTGCTGATGTTGGTTCCTTTCTTTCCACGCCCCCAACGCGCATCGGTAGCTTGCTCCCTTGATTTCTGTCACTGAGAGGAACATTGCTCTAAATCTTTTCATAGTGAGCAAGGGATATGTCTCCTAAAACTTTAGAATTCAAATCCTGCAAGGACTGCCACATACAGGTCACTGTGACAGATCTTCAGCAAGTTTTCATCTGCTCTCTGGTTTCCTCACACAACTCGAAGTGAATGCGACAACTGCGTCAGGATGAACCAGATGGCCACCTGCAACTGCAAGGCGAAGCTGTAATGTAGCAGAACACTGCTGGAAGGTGCTTAAGGGCCAATATCGATCAAAGTTGAGGATGCAGATGCATTTGTGCTCACTGGGTTGTTCTTGAGAGACAACCTCTTCCCATTCCAAGTCATCAGGCAAGTCAAAGTCCAAGAAGAAGCACAAGAAGTAAAATCATGACTCGCCTTCCTCACGCCACTCGTCAAGAGAAGTTGCATGGATGCCGGAGTGCCAACTGATCTTGGTCGTGATCTCCTACAGCAGAGCAACTTCCTCAACTGGTTGCTACTCTGCCTTAATTTCCAGGGACTTTGACGATACTGCAGAATGTTGAAGCTTTTAAAGAGGGTATATTGCATTATTTAGGCACTCTACCTGGGCTGTCTGGCACGCCTCAGGCCCCCATGGGACAGAGGAGGCCTCCAGTCAGATTACTACCAGCAGATCTTCCGAGATGCCTTCTGAGCCTCTTAACCCTGCTACAGGGTCTGCCGACTCCAGGGCTATGCAGCGCTGAGATCTTTGCTGGTCCCCATGTGTTGACACCACTACTGAAGCCACAGCCCCTTTGGGAAGAACCAACTGTCCTCCCGACTCTAAAAATAAATCAACCTCGACCGAACTTGCAGCAAACTAACTGGGGGTGAATTGTAAATTCTTACATGAAGTGTATAGTTTATCTGATTCAAATCAGATTCAAGTTGCTGAATAATTACTACCAGTTTTGTAAACTGAAGTACCATTCTGAAACAACACTTGTATCATTAGCTGAAAAACTAGTGTTCCTTCTGCAGATTTAGTGTTTCAGGTGTAACAAAAGACTGCATCGGTCAAACACAATTTGGCCCTATCCGAAAAGAAATGCAAACTATTATGGAATATCTCATCAAAATCTTAGTGTTCTGGGGCTGATTCTGGTATTCTGTTTCATTTCAGGCGTTGAAGGTTATCATGGCACTGGATACCGCAGGTTTAATTCTTGGTTGGAGGTTATTTGATCATGCAGCACATCTTGGTGGAGCTATTTTTGGAATGTAAGTGCTATTTTATTTTGTTAGAAATATAGTAAATAGGCACTGTTCTATAAATCTTATTTACATCATGATCATTAGTATTTTCTGTGTGACTTGTTATTTGCTTGGAAATTATGAATTTAAAAACTAGTGATAATAATCCACAATCTTAAAAATATGCATGTGCCCATAAAATGTTTTGGTCCTTTGTCACAATGAATCTAAGAATGCAGCATACTAACACCACCAAGTTTCTAATGAATAGTTCTAACTGCAGATTACTCACCTTTAGAATACTCTAAGGAGCCAGACTTGATGTGGTGACGTTTTCCAGTCATGCCAGTGCGTGGTGCCTTGAGGCTCCACAGTGACTCTGTACCGCCTTACAAGTGACTGAGCAGAGCTGCGTATAAGCGCCCCACCTAAAAAGTAACATCAGTTTCTTTCTGTGTGTGCCTTTCGACAAATATTCATAGCTCCACTAACAAGTTGACAGTCTTCCAATGATTTCAGAAACTCTCAATGGCCGTGTGCAAGGGAAAATGTCCAGTCTAAAAATGCAGGATTCAAACCGTGCCAAGGCTGCAGGCGGCAGATGTCTGGTGTACAGCAGTGCAACACTTTTTTGTGGTGCTTGGGCTCCTGTCACAAGTTTGCTGTGTGATAAGTGTGCCCTGATGCACTCAAAAGTGATCCAGGAGCTGAAGGCAAAGCTGTACACCTCTAGACATAAAAAGAGGTAGTGGTTGATGCACAAATTCTACTCAGTCACAGGCCTGCTTGCTGTCTCTGTCACAAGACTATTCATGTGAAAAGCCTAGCTCAAGGCCGAAGTCTTCCATAAGTCCAAATCAAAGATGCGCCACAGGTGGAAAAAAACTAGCGGGACTAGGTGCCATCCTGCCACTCGAAGACTGGTAAGAAGACCCAAGAGTGTCAAGCTATACATCTAAACCCTCCGGCGCTATCCAATCCATCAATTAAAATCTTTATTTGGTTAAAAATATAACCATACAAGAAACAATATAATAAAACATAATGCAGTATATTTCATAAGAACAGATATCAATGTAGAATATATTTATTTGTAAAGACAAGCTATATTAATAAAATTACTTAACATACTAAAACAATCTCATCATTAAAAATGTTTGGAAACAGAACAATTGCTCGGCACAAATATATTTAGACCGAAAACATTACAATACCTAATGCTAAATGGCATGACCCTACAAAGCAGATGCTCAGCATACTAAATATCTCATCTTAAGAATATTTAAAAACAATATAATTATACAGTGCAATCTTATTGTGATAAAAGACAGTGCAGTGACGGAAGGTACACAACATAACCCTACAGATCAAGTCAGAGATCCTTAATTGAAAAAAATGATGCAGGTCTGCACTGCCAAAGACCAGCATGCTTCAGAATGGGAAACAATAGACTCTCTCTTAGAACTGTATAGAATTTTCAAAATAGCTTGGAATTAATTGGGCCACGCAGTGCGCAATCATCACATGGGCATACTATGTGCTTATCAAAATATTGACCTGGTGTCGGAAACGAATCCAGGTAGCGTAAAGTCTGAAGCCTGATGCGTATCAAAAGATATCTGTGCTGTTAGTATGTTACCCAAGTAAGGTATGAAACTGTTCCAAATAAAGGTTGAATTAATTGGTAATTTGTAAGAGTTTGCTTCTGACATTCACAGCTGGGTCTAGCATTATTGCTCAAATTATAAAGATGGACCTTAACACTGCTCTTGCAAAGGAAATGTGTTTTGTGTTGCTGACTGAACAACTTGGACATGTACCAACTGTGGCATACGTTCTTTATGTATTCCAGTCAAGGAATTTTAAGGCCTTTTTTAGTTTAGGGCATTCCTGCAGAATGAGCCTATCAAGACCAGTTTCATGCTTAGTCCAAATGGACAACCGCAGATGCAATGGGCACAATTTAATATAATCAGTCATATAACCGAATCCTAGTTCAGCATGGCAAACATAAGTCGAAGTAATCAAGTAACCTCCTCAACAATCCATTTTCCAATATCTGCAAGTCTGGATATTCCTACACACCCAAAACAAAAAACCTGCACTATAACTTGCAATGAATGTGTAGACATTTAAGCTTTCTATATTGCCTTCAGCTCGTTTAGCGGTTTGATCCCCAACTTGAAGGCAATACCGAAAAGTCCCTTGGTGCTCCTTGCAAACTCCTAGCTCCTAATCAATCCTAGTGCTTTCCATTTTCAAGCTTCGTTAAATAAAAAACCCCAATAAGGAAAAGTAGGTACTGATCCAATCTTAGAATTGTTCAAATAGTAACCCTGGTTTTTCAACCTAGTCCTGGCCAATGGAGAGATCTAGATCTCGCATAAACGATCCAGTAGCTTTTGAAGCCCTACTAGAGTTCTGGCAATGAGCACCACTTCGTCTGCCTAGAGTAATACTAGGAAAGGGCAGGCGCCTACTCAAGGCAAGTCGAAATTCAAATCCATAAACACAAAAGGAGAAGATGTGGCGTACGTAACACTAGAGCTGTAGACTTTGGAACTGAGGAATCAGGTTAGAGTCCCGGCTCAACGTCCTGAGATTTTGGACAAATCACTTAATCTCCCCCTTACCTACAAAAACATGAACGTGTCCTTGTGTAATGTAACTGGTGCTCATGTAAAGTGCTCCAATACCTTCAGGTCGAGTTTGCACTATATATAAAATTGCAAAAAAAGTTACAAATTGCCCAGCTTGGATATGGTATTCTTGCTAATCAGTGAGTACAGGTTAAGGCATTGTTTGATAGTACAGATGCCCGACCAAAAAACATTCAATATGCATGAAAGAACATGATTAACCTAGGCCCATGTTTCAAGGTGATCTAAGACAACCCTGGTCATAATTTTAGCTGTACTATCAATTAAAGATATGACCAGTAACATTTAGGGTCAGATGTATCCCCCTTCTTAAAAATGGATACAATTGTAGCGTGGACCAATATCGTGGAGGGCCTTGCTTAGAAATTGTCTTTAATACATTGGTCAGTAATGGGGCCCATAGATCAATGTCACCCTTAAATAGATCCACCAGCACCCCATCTGCGCCTGGTGCGTTACGACCAGGGCACCTGTTTAGAGCCACAATCGCATCTAGTAATTCAGTAACCATACTTCTGTGGTCCCTATCCATATCCTCCCCCTTGACGTCAGAACGATCTGTACTGATGGAGGAGACAAAATATACGTTGGAGAAATGGATCACCGATTTACTAGAGGGAAGCAGGGTGTTGATAACCAATTCTGGGATCCCTGAAAAGAGGGGGATTGACAGTCTTAAAAAAGGCACAATATTCTCACCACAAACTGGCTGTCAATAGAGATTTGCACGTTCCATTCTAGTAGCCTTTTTTCTGCGTTCAAGCTCCCTTTTATGTAGAAGCCTGTGTTGGCTCACATCATCAGTACTCCTAGATACTGGTTTTAATGCCTTAAACTTTCATTATATGCCTTGGAACAACGTGATTCAAACTATCTGTTCAACTTACCCCCCAGCACCCAGGCAAGCAAGGGTCAATTGGAATCTCCCTAATGGAGCTTTACAGTCTAGCATAGGAACATACGAGGTGTATCGAATTCCAAAGTAAAGAAGTATGCAAAAATGCAACTGAGGGATACAGACATATTTTTCACTACATGAACCATGCGCCCTTCACTCAACCCCCTGGAATGATTTCACAGTTTACGTAACCCAGCTATTGAATCGAAGGGAGGGGGGCATGCCTTAGGGAATTTGTTTATGTGAAACATTTACTGGAAGTAACCACAACAGTACTCCGTAAGGGAAATAGAGACATTATTATTATTTTGGTAACCCAAGTCAACAAAGCAAACTGGAATTTGACACCATCACTCACAATAGGGAGTATCTACCTGCACCCAACCAAGGGCAAAAGGGGGTTATCACTAGCGTCTCTACTCCCAGCATTAAGAAGACTAAAATGATCCCATCCAGAAGCAGTGTGGGTAATTATGGGATAGTTTAACGCCAACTTAATGAGCGCAGGGTGAAGTGACACACTCCAGGATCTTAGTGATGAAATATGGGCTATACCACCCATTCATAAACAATTCTAAAGGCCCGAAAAGCAGGATAAAGTACTAGGTGATACATTTAATCAACTGAGCCTTCGTATATTAAGTGGCAGGTTTTGCAACAGATACACCAGCTGCTTACACCCACATCTCGTGCTTTAGGATGGCCACTTTGGATTACATCTGGTTGTACGTAGCCCACTTTCATCACATTAGGAATTTTAAAGTAGTTCCAAGCCTGGCAAGTGACTACGTAATGCTAAAATGTGACGTCTTGGCCCTAAGATCTCGACACCCTAAAATGAGGTACATTGGAAGGCAAAGGGATTTGGAACCCATTAAAAGAATAAAGTGGAATACAGATGTCCAAGCAGGGTTGGGTGCCCAAGTGGAGTGTTTCCTAGAAGAGCTGCTGAGAAGGAATACTGATTAAAAGAAAATGTAGGCTATGGGGGATCGCTGGCCTACTTTCTGACCAACAGTGATGATTCAGGACAGCACAAGTTCATGCCCAACAGAAGCATCCTCAAGGGGCAAATAGCTGGCTTAAAAACAGACTTAAATAAAGCGCGTAATGCCCTGAGCCGTGACAAGAAAGGAAACCTATGATTGCGGAGCAAAGTTGCAATGATAAGGACAAGATATAGGAAAGCTCTATACACCAGAAAAAAGGAGGAGGAATCCTTCAGATGGGCCTAATCACACAAGATCATGAAGTCAAAAGACTGAAGGTATTCTGGATATAGATAAACAGTGTATCAGACCCAAAACATGAGCAGCAAGCATCTAATGTTCCCCCTTTGAATGTTAGAGCTACATTGGAAGTTTATACAAGGATCCATCTGCAGCCGGTTCCCAGGTCATGGAGCCCCTGCCCGGCAAAGACAGGAGTCCAACACTTATAACCCAGGATCAAATGGAAAAAGTAATTAACGCAATGCGTTCAAATGGCGGCCGAGGTCCAAGCGGCATCCCGGCTGCAGTATTTAAATGGTCACCCAATGACCCCAATATTTCAAGCATGCATGCTAGGAACATCAATACCAGATACATGGAGATGTTCGCTCCTGGTACCTTTACACAAGAAAGGGTACGGAAAACTATTGACTGCTTGCTCTTATAAAAAGAGGGTTGTGGTTTATCCAGGTGAGTGCGATCCAAGTAGTGGATGCCTACAATACCTTGGGGTGTGGTTGGATAGCAGGGAACGCTCAGCTCCGCATATTCTTGCCTAACAGGCAGAAGCAAATGCATTAACGTGGGCATTCCATAAACTTTCAGGAGTGAACCCCGACATGCAACCCCTTCTGAAGGTGATGGTCAGCAAGCCCCTCTTAGCAATTTCGTACGAAGCGACGGCATTCAGAGATAAGTTGACAAATTAGTTTGACAGGGCACACACAACCTGTTA
The DNA here is from genome assembly GCF_964263255.1 of Lissotriton vulgaris. Classification (NCBI taxonomy): domain Eukaryota; kingdom Metazoa; phylum Chordata; class Amphibia; order Caudata; family Salamandridae; genus Lissotriton; species Lissotriton vulgaris. Next base: position 110,024 of record NW_028254548.1, read on the forward strand.
CAGAAGAATTTTCTCACTACCAGACTGTACTTCAAATGCCCACATTTGTCGACAATGTTGTTTGTCTTAGTAACATCTGATATTGAAGGCAACTTTTTTAGCTTATTTACTCAAATCTAAACAGGCAAAGAATGACACATTAAAACAAGCAAATTTGGGGAGTAATAAAGACCCCTTAAACAGAATGGCACAGATACTTGAATACTATAAAGAACACCCTGGCCGCATGAGAGATCTAGGCAAATGATCCTCTGGCACCCCTAACATTGAAACTACTGTAAAACAAGCAAAAGTAATCTCAAGGAAGCAGGATATGTGGGCATTGAAGGAAAATCCCACAGCAACTAGACCGTAATACTGTATGAGCCAAGCGTTCTCCCAATCTATCTCTCCCTACCTCTTGCCAAGGAAATCCACTTAAACGCCTACTGGCGTGGCCGGAGAAACTTTGTCTATGACAATGGGCAATGCAGATTTTGTACATGGGCAGACCCATTCTTGTCTCACATTCTCTGCATCTGTCAATCGTTGCTCCTGCTAAGAAAGTTCTTACTATGTCCAATATTGCGGACAATAAACATCAGGACTTGCCAGGATGCCGTACAACCTCGACCTCCGCTGGAAGACCGATATCATCACTGCTACAGATGGTCTGTTCTGACTGTTTGCCCAGTACCATGCACATCATCCGGCCCTCAGTAAAGGATCGTCTACTAGAAGCCTGAAAGGCAAACCCCCCAGCCAGCTGCTTGATTTGTGAGGCTCCTCAAAAAGAAAAGCGTTTTTTTCAGATGACACAATCTGTGTTGGAGGCCAGATAATACTGTTGCTTGACGTGCTGGTAAAAACCTTGCACTTTACTGGCCTCTAGGAATGGCTCTCCCTGTTAAATGGAAACTGTGCACCTTGGGCACCTGACAAACTGTCCTTTAGTAAATGCAGGTCTTGTAGATTTGCAGCACTTCACTAGCAACATTCGGACAGCGCAAGCTTGTTTGAGGACTATGGGCTTCTGTTTTTATTAAAGGAATAGCCCCTTTTTTAATTTCTTAAACGGTATCTATGGATTTACTAAAAACGTAAGTTATGTACTAACCCATGATGAATCTCTGTTTAGATTTCCTGTAGGGATTTTAATTAATCTCTAAATAAAGAATATCTGTCTATCTAACAACAGCCTCAGACTCCAGTTCATCGTCCAGGCAATCAAGGAGCAGGTTCGGGTTCCTTGGCACCAGTTCAGCAAGCACATTGGTCTTATCAACACATTCCCATCGCAACAGAAGTCCCTTGTTCCCCTCTACCATCAGGGGTTGGATTAACACGGGACTCCGGATCCTTTCAAACATCACTCCAGATCGTTAAGAGATTAGGGTCACTAAACAGGTTACCACGGACCGCATAATTCGAAAAAAAGCCTTATAGGTCATGTGAAAAAAGTATAAAATCAATAATGCTGGGGGTTATCACTCCCTGTAAAACTTGGTTTTCGAACCGGGAAACTAGAATAAGAATCAGAAGCAAACTGTAATCAGTTAGTGGTCAATAACAAATGTAGGGCTTCACCATAAGGAGGAGCATGTTGGAAATGATCAACAGGCTCGACAATAATCTCTAAAACACCAGATGTGCTACCATTTGGAAAAATACAATGATGAATAAAAAAATTGCCCATCTAGACTACTGAGAGTGAGCCGGCAAACAAATTAGGGAGCTTCTCCAGCTCCCTCCCCCCAAGGAATTACTAATATCAATATTGTTCGAGTCAAGATTGTTGCAAAATGAATTAATAAAAATTCCTTAGATCTGCATTGAAATTGAAACAATTGAAAATGCGGTGGGGGGTGGGGAGGTTGGGGTGGGTCAGGGAGGGTGAAGCGGAGCTGGGGGTGGGAGGCCTCTATGTGGAGTAATAATACCTGTGTTCCCAAAAGATGGGTTGCTAATCATATCGTTTTCTAGTGTAGATATAGATGTAGTGGATTGAGTAAAACTTGCACAGTCTTTTTGAATACAAAGCAGAGGCCTCTTATTAGGGTGTATGCATGCATCAAAATTCAGAATACATTGGTCAATATCGCTCAAGCAACCAATAACCGATCTAAAGACTCATAATCAATCCCTCCAAACTGTTGGTTCTCATGGATAGAACCTAGAACAGGCTGTCCACCATTCACCATTCTCTCTGCGTTAGCAAATACTGCAATTCCATTCATAGTAAGTTTAGACGCAGGTATCCCCATCCCCTTTTTAACTGGTGGTAGTGAACAGGGTGAGCCAGAACTCGATTTTGCCCCAGCTACTTCAGCTAGAGCAATGGATAGTGCCTTTAAAACGGGTGGACTGGCCCTTTCCCCACTAATTGAGGGGCAGCCAGAGGCTTAAAGCAAAGTAGTAGCAGGGTTGTGATTGACGATGTTACCAGAGTCCTCAGACTCTGCTCTCTTGGTAATGCCCAGTCTTTCTTCTACAGAATCAATCTCTTGGTTAGTTGCTCTCCCATTGCAATAGTTAAGGAGCTAGCAATAGAGATAGGTAAAGGATGCTCCTTACTGGTGATGTCTGCAGATTTCTCTTCACTATTGTTCAAAGCATAGACTCAAAGCAGTGCTTCAAGTCTGGCAGCAAAACACAGAGGGGTAGCCTGGCCTCTTTTTCGGCTCTGATGGTCGCAAACAGGCCCACTCTTGGCCCTGGCATATTCTGCTGGGAATCAAGTTGTTAGAGGTGCTCAACCTTCCACTGCTACCTATCCTGCTTTGACGGACATGGCCGAAGTTCTTTAAATCACCACACTGGGCAAGAAGAGTATTTTAGCCGGAGCTCCTGAGCATTTGGCACCCGATCTGGCTACCACTTTGAGAGAACCACCTGTCTAAGCAAACAGGGCAGAACAGTGACATGCACCCGAATCTCCACAAACTACACCTCCATGTGTGGAGATTGGGCCTTGGTAATTAAATGTTTTTGACTTGCTGACCGAGTTGTTTGATACCCTCCTCACAACCAGAGGACGTTCCTCAAATTCCATCTACACTGGGAGAAATGTGTTGCCTGGTGGGGTGTCCGACACACCAACCCTCTGCAAACCACACTTTCAGATGTTTTGTTATTTGATTTTTATTACCCCAGCTAGGCTGTCAGGTGGGCACAATAAACGGTTCTTTGTAATATATTTTGCCCTTTTTTTGTTTGTCTGGCCAACTATCTCTGTTCAAATCTCTGGTTGCGATGTGTTTTATAAAAGACTTAATCAACATTTTTCCCCAAGCCATTTGCTAAGACACAATGGGATTTGAATTTACTTTTAGCATTTCTCAGGTGCACCCCCTTTTAGCCAATGGCCAGCTGCTCTTTGCGAATATTGATGCTGAAAGCTGTCGTCTTCATTGCCGTCATATCTGTAGGTCACATGAGTGAAGTTCAGGTACATTCTTTGTCACCACCCTACGTGACCTTTTTCCCAGACAAATTAGCAGAGTTGGCCTTTTTACCAAAGGTTGTGACTCCATTTCATGTTGGTCAATCAATTACTCTGCCAAAATGTTCTGCTCCAGCCCAACCCTTGAAAGAGCCTTACCCTAAAATGGTGCTGAGCTTTTATATTAACTGCATAAAGAACCATTGAGTGGATGACTATCTCTTTGTGAGCTTTTCTGGGGCAAAGATTTGAACAGTGGTGCAGAATAGGACCCTTTCAAGGTGTATAGTCATGTTAATCGAATTCTGTTATGCAGTTGCCAAGAAACAACCTAATGGAGGTATGCACCCCCATTCGGCCAGAACCAACGCCACCACGACTGCATTGGCCTGGGGGATATTGGTTTTAGACTCCTGCCTGGCTGCAGCATGGGGATCTGTGCACACATTCACAAACTACTACTGCCTTGACAGTCAGTTCTGACCAGAAGGCCATTTTGACCTCTGCACAGTTAGGCCACTCCCAAGACCCTCTACAGTTTTGGGGGGTACGTTCTGGCACATTTTTTTAAATATGAGGATTCCGTAGTTAGACGTATCTATAAAAACATGAAGGTGCTTACTTTTGGTATTGCTGTTTCTGCTGGATACCCGGTCTAATAACAGATTTCTCCATGCACTCTTTCCAGCCTTTCCGTAGAGCGGCCTCTTTAGCATCTAAAACGGCCCCAGGTAAAAGATAAGCAAACTGTCATCAATAATTTATTGACATATCTTGTGTTTGAGGGCGGGGAAGGAGAAAGAATAAAGAAGCTGATATCGGTGTACCAGGGTAGCGCTTCTATATAGCACCGCTCTGTCACTTACAGGACCGTATTGAGTCTCCATGAAGCCACACAGCGCCACCTATTCGTGCAGGGGAGCATTGCTGGAAAACTTATCTGGTTCCAGTATGGTACAGTGTGATATGTGTAAAAAAAACTTTAAGTCCTGTGTTTAGGGTAAGTACTTTTATCTTTTTTCCACCAGAAAACAAAATCAAATTTAGGATCTGTGCTTGAAATTTGGTTTTACATCCCTAATTTGCACAGCTTTCCCCTTTTGCCACAGTCGGAAGGAATGTAAACGATTTCACCGCAGAGAACAAGACTGCTTAGGGGCAGGGTCAATATGGCCGGAGTTTCCAATTTCTTAAGTAGTTTTACCAATGAAACGAATCGTTTTTGTGGTCATCGTAGGTTTTATTTTTCACTAGGGATTCCTCATGTACTTTGTGCATTTACCAAATGACAAATTACTCCAGGCACCAGTGTTGTTTAGGAATGAAAGACTTCCTGGCAGTCCTGCACAGACAAGCCTTTCAATACTTCATGGGGGCATGGGCAGTGGAATAATACTAAGTATTGTTCTTTGAAGGGTGAAGGAGGAGCAGTGTGCGGCCTAGACAACTTCTGCAGTCAAGTTTTGCTTCCAAAACTCAAACTTTCTGTGGATCGGTGAATCTCGTGCTCCTAGCAGAATGGGGAAGCTCAGGGACACTTCAGGTATCTTTACAGGTCTGTTGCTCTGTTTGTGGTAGGATGACAACTTTCTGGTCTTTGATGTGTGGTTCCCACTTTGGTTTGCAGCTGTCAAATAGCCCTGTTGAATCTCTTCCTTGTCCCTCTCGGATGTGTTAGGCAGCCTTTTCCATCAACTGGTGTGCAGTGGAGCAATGGGTTCAGCACTGAGCAGTTATCTCCTGAGAGCACAGCACTACAAGATATGTAGACACTGAGAAGGTCCCAATGCAATCCAACTGCCTAGCCTCTGTTGTCATATGAGCCAAATCTGTATCCACAGCAATTGCCCCAGCTGAGGTTTCTGCTGCTTGGGGCTCTCGCTAACATTTTTTTCATAAAGCAGAATTCAAGTATGTGGAATGAGCTCCTTTGGTGAAAAAACGGACACTTCATGAATATCAGGTTCCAGCGACGGAGAGCATCCATCTCTGAGCTCACAGTGACATTCCCCCCCCCCCCAAAAAAAATGGTGTTTGTGTTGAAGGAAGTCTAGTGCAGCATTAGTCTCACCATGTGGTAAGCTGGTGTAAATTCTTCCCTTTTTCTTTTAAAACAACCCCGCTAATGCTAGTATTGAGTAAATACTTAACCCTTTTGATCTTAAATTCATTACATGGTCCATATTTTCAAGAGGTCGAGGAAGGGAGTTACTATACGTGCTGTCTCTCGCAATGTAGATATCAGCTTGGTTTTGTTGACAGGGTATGATGTTGGAACACCGATCCATGAACAAAGTTGATTTGACAGATGCAGGCCGATATTAGGAATTATTGGGAAGACTGTAAAGATGCTATATTTTTTGATAATGGTGATATAATAATCTACATACACCCATAAATCCCACTCTGCTAAATTTATGAAATTCAGTTCCTCGTTGTAAAGTGTATGCTCTGCACAGACTTAAGGTGGTCAGAAAAAATTTCATTATGTCAAATGATTGATTGATGATGAGGTCAGGAATCCCATAATCGCCCATCACTGTACCAGCAAGCTTAATCCTTTGATAGTCATTTTTCTTACAAGGGTTACCACATGCATTGGTGGAGTTTTTCATCTATCATATTGGCATCTTAACGTAGATTATTTGCCTGTCCTGCTTGTACGGCCACAATTGTGATGTACATTAAAATAGCATCAAATAGTGAGGTGAACATTCTTATTCAGTATTTTACTGTAATAATCATGTATCGAATTTTTTGTGTGCAGATGGTACGTGACCTATGGACATGAACTGATATGGAAGAACAGAGAACCACTTGTGAAAATGTGGCATGAATGGAGGACTAAAACCCCAGGAAAATGAGACTTTTAGCGTCGTCATTGTAACTTGACACATTTTCTTATATTTTGAGGGGTTTTATCTGCTGTACAGAACGAATTGGACTTCCTGCTTTTATGTATGTGTAAATTAATTTAATAAACTCTTGGAAAACCACATTTTATTAAACTTTGAAAACGGATACAGTATTGCACGCATTTGATATCTGCAAAGTAAATAGGTAGAAGGTAAGTATTATGCAAAAGAGCTGAAAAAAATGGATTACATAATAACTTCTTCAGTTTCTGTGTACTGCTTTTCTTTTCTCCATTAAGGAAAGTCGTAGATGTAAAAAAGAAAATGTCTAAACATTATGGTGAATAGATTGAAGTGTGTGATATAATTGTATTGTCACATATTTGACACATTTCACAAACTTGGGACATAAATAACGGAGGTTTTGCAGCATGTATCCTTTTTTTCCGTTATGGTCATTGTTGACCACCATTTGGTGGTTAGCCCATCCATTGTGTGATATTGGACCGCACCCCGGAAGTTCCTGTGCATGGACGCAATCTTCAGATTCTTTTTACTGCCATTGGCTCTGCATTTAACATGGAAGAGCTCTGAAGAATTCCAGGGAATACCAGGAAAAAAAATCTGAAAAACACAGAACACCAAAAGCCATGGGAAGAATGTGCGAACAGAGAAGGGGAGCCTTCTGAACCCAGACAGTGGACCCTGCCGGTGAAACCCACATGGCCAGAGAATGAAGAGCAGAGAGTCAGCGGACGGTCATGGAAAATACCACTTTTGAATTCTGCCCCAACTGCCACCACAAGTTCTCACAGAGGGACCCACACGAGGTCTGCAGTCTGTGCCTACCAAAAAAAAACCAAGTACGAACATTGTGAAAGACGCTGAAAGAAATCTGCAGAAGGTAATGAAACTGCCAAAAGGCGTGGATGCGAAGTCCTTGGAAGCAGCCTTAGCGTCGAAACACCCGGAGACAGAAGGACATCACAAACCTAAGGAGCCGCAAGAGTCCTGACCAAAGGACTTCGTGAAGTAGTGTGGCTCACTGGTTAGAGGCGGCAGACCCGAGAGCAGAGGACGGCCCGGTATCAGGGTTCGATTCCCGGCGCGGCAGGTTTCTGGACCAGGGTCAGCGGACTCGATAATTCTCTCGCCTCGGTGCCCACTCTGATCAGCGATCACACTCTGCAACTCTGGGCATTAGCTTGCCTCATCTTCACTAACGGCCCCACCAGACCGCCGGGGATGCCTGGTCTCACCCTGGAGATACCCATTAAGGGACCATCTCTCAGGGAAGCCAGGAAGGGTTTCGCAGCGGTCAAAGCGCCTTGGGACCCTACGGGTAAGTAGTGCGCTATATAAATGCCTATACATTTACATTTACATTTACACTTCAGTGAGGGCAAATCTTCAACTAAACTCTTGACGCAAATGAGTGCTCAAGAGGGAACAAAGGAGAAATGCAAAGACACATGGCAGGGGAACCACCAATGCCAAAAAGGTAGACGCCGCCTACTCTCAACGCCAAACAAGGATCACTCAAGATAGAGTGGAAAACCAATGACTCAGTGCCGAAAATATGGACCTTCTCTGTGGTAAGAAGTTCAACAAATCCCTGAGAGAGTTTCTCATCCCAATAAGGCAATCTGGATTCACAGAGGCGGCAGATGAGCAGCCACGCATTGAGGTGCCGTCAATCTCGGAGCCACAGTGGAAGCCACACGAGGAAGAACATGAGGAATTCTACTAACTCGAGGTTGAAGAGGCAGCAACATCCGAGGAACCTAGCCAGTCCGAGGAAACATTGGCACAACTTTGACATCAAGCCAAAATACATCAATGGGAACATCCCTGCGTTTTCCATCATTGTGATGACGGCAAGGAAGAGAAACAATGCCACCACATCCATGGGGACACCACCAGAGAAGGAGAGCAAAAGACTGGACCTGGTGGTCAGAAAGATGGAGAGAGATGCCTCTACACAATGGAGGGTAGCCCAGTCCAACACGCTGCTTAACTGCTATGGGCTCCAACAGTGGCTCTAGATCGAAGGGCTGATACAACACCTTCCAGAGGAGTTCTGCAAGAGAGCCAAGGCCTCAGTCCAGGAGGGTAAAACCATTGCCAACTCTTGCCTCAAATCTGTCTGCATGTAGCAGACATGGCCACCAGACAGATGCGCACGGGCACCACAATCCGTCGGAACGCCTGGCTCAAAGTCTCAGGCTTCAACCATCAATATGCCTTTCAAAGGTGAGGCCCTGTTCGATCAAGCCATAGACGAGGTGCTACAACAAATAAGAAAATACAATGACACTGCAAAGGCCATGGGGCACTGCAGTTAAAAAGGTTTTTGAGAGAGGAGGAACAACTACCAGAAGACTGACGGGCAGGGTGGTCTTTGTAACTGACCAACAACGCCAGAAACACACCAAAGCGTCACTCATCAAGCAACATAACTGACACACAATCAGTGGCAACACCCAGCAAGCAACCGTTTCAAGGAAGGCCAAGAGGAAGAGGCCAACTTCCAAAAGGGTGTTGGAACTACAAAGAAGTGAATCATTTGCCCCACAGAGCACAAATGGGGGCAAAATAGGAGGGTCCTCCAAGAATCGATGTTAATCACATCAGACAACTGTATTTTAAACATAATTAAACATGGATACTACATAGAACACACTTAACCACTGCCACATGTAATTCAACAGTAAATACCTTAGGGGTACAGAAACTCGCACAACTGTGAAGAGAAGTCAAAGAGCTAAAAAAAAACGAGCCGAAAAGAAGGTTCTCCCAAGGGAGGGAGGCAGTAGCATCTACTCACTATATTTCCTAGTACCAAAACAAGACTGAACACTGAGGTAAGTCCAAGACCTCAAGTATCTACACAAGTTCATTCAAACTCAACCCTTCAAAATAAGAACGCTACAAGAGGTAATATCACTCCTAAGGAAAAAGGATTACATAGCATCCTTAGATCCAAAAGGACACCTACTTGCATGGACCAATAAACCAGAGACACAAGAAATATCCCATATTCTTCCTGGACAGGGTAGACTACCAATTCAGAGTGCTACCATCTGGCATAAAATCTGCACCAAGAGTATTTACAAAATATCTAACAGCAGTGACAGCGCACCTGAGAAAACATGGCATCCTTGTCTATACTTGGACAACTGGCTAGTTAAAATAAAAAAGTCGAAACAGAAATGCCGCCAACACATATCAGTAATTGCAATACTACTAAGAATCAGGTTCCCCATACCTACGAGATTTCTTCAGCACAACCGGAATAGGTGAAACGGCCCTTGTGAACCACCCTTGGTTCGGGAACTGCAGGCATACAAAGCCCCTAAGCAAGGAAGCAGTTGCAGAGCAGACTCCTCTTTAACAGAAGGGTCAGTCTCTGAAAGTGAGGACTGTCATGAAATTGATGGGCATGAAGGCACCACAGGTGAGACTGTGCATGCACCCCATACAACAATTAATCTGCAGTGGATAGTCACAAGCCACAGGGAGCTGGGAGAATCTAGTGGTTTGTCACAGCAAGGGTGCAAAAGGAGATAGTATGGTGGAACCTGACGAATGTGGCCTGGCGCTCAGACGGGGAATGGGAGGCTGGGCATGTTCCTCACCAGGCTGCGTAATGCAATCTGGTTGGAAACATGCAAAGTGTGCAGGACTGCTACTCTGGCCGACCAAGCAGTCCTGCGCTCTTTGGAGTTCAGCAACCACTCCTCCCTGATGTCACAGGAGTCCCAGCTCCGCCCAACCTGGCCACAAATGATAACAGAAATAACTTCTGTTATTAGAATTTTCTTTTCTTTTTTTTTACACTGCTCTGCAAGCAGTAGGGCAATGCTGCTCCCCCTTAGCGGAGAAACCACCACTGTGTCAACCAACTTGGATGTCAGCAAATCATCATCAGAAAAAAAGGAACATGGAAATGAGACAAGTGCTTGGATCTCATACAGAATGTCTTCTGAGACCACATAAGAGACCTTACAGTTACCAAAAATCAGTAAACGAATGGGTTCAAAGAAGAACCACAGAAAACCGATGGCGAAACTTCAACCGCCAACAGTTGTATTGAGCTTGTGTCACTCAAAAGAACATGAAAAACTAAATGATAGATCTTGAGCGTTTTAGTTATTGTAGATGTGATTTTTCATTCACCCTAATCATATGGTGCTTGGAGGGGTTGTATGTCCATATCATATAGAGAAAAATGTGATATAAATGTTATGTCCTAAATATTATTACAAAAATATTGGAGAAAATATATAGCACAATTAAACCAATGGAGCCATGAAGTTGATCTTGGGCCGCTGTCTGCCGCCATTGATGCTCTGCTCTGTTGCTGCCACTCCCACTGTGGAAGCTGCCGCTCATGGCTAGCTTGCACTGAATGAATGTATGGCAGAGACGCAACTAGAGCCAAATGTGGGGGTGCTAATAAAAATTTCGGAGGGAGCTAATGCTTCTAGCAATAGGCAGAATGAAGATGCAGGGTCTCTAAGAAGGGGTGGAAACACAACAAAGCCTCATTAACAAGTGAATGGTCGTTTAAAGACCTGTGACGTACTTTGGCGCGGCTGTAATAAGACCGACGCCAGACCAGCCAGCCCACAGCAGCTCAAAAACTGTCTGTTTGATGCTGGGGAAGCTGTCTCAGCGATTGGGGGTGGGGGAGGGAAGGGAGGTCTGAAGCCCTTTGAACCCTATGGGCGTTGCGTGGCTGATGTATGGTTACCAGGCGCGCAACACTCATTGGGCTCACCAGGCTTCAGCCCCCCCCTCCCAGCCCCCCCCCCCCCCCCCCCCGTCGCCTACTCTGCCCGGGCTAAGATGACACGCACTGAAATGATGCAAGAAGGCTGCGCATCTGATCCGAGAATGTGATTTTTATTATGCTTTGAGAGGCCCAGCAGCCCGAGCCAATACAGCCAGCCACTGAACAGTTTCAGTAAGTGAACCCCCCTGCCCCCACCTCTTGTTTTCCTTTCCAGTGTCGCCGCCGAGGTGAAATCCTTGCCTGAAGGCAGGGATTTCACCTAAGCACTTGATGGGTTGTGAACATGGGGTGTGAAGTGCACAGCAGGGATAAAGGGCTGGCCAGTTAAGGTGATGCTTTACCTTTGTAAAGGAATTTCTGCTGGCCTCATAGCCCAGGGTGTGCTGTCTGTGCACTTGTATAGATGTGTATTCCATACAAGTGCACAGACAGCAAACCCATCGGCTATGACGCCAGCAGAAATTAATTTACAAAGGAAAAGCATCACCTGCACTGGCCATCCCTTTCACCCTGCTGTCTGTGTACTTGGATGGAATTCACATCCATGGCGCTGCTCACCAGATAAATGGTGAACAGGGCCATGGATCTTTCTATTTTCGTATCCAAGGGCACCGCGAAGAAGCAGAGGCCCAGGCAAGGAGAATCCAGGAGCCATTTGACCCCCACCTATCTACTCTGAGACCTTCGAGGGGCTGGATGCCAGGACACAGTGCTGCTGATCAGCCAGACTCCACAGTATAGTATCAGAGGAGCAGGCAGCAGTTTTTTTTATGTAAGTTCCAGTAACTTTAATGCATTTTTCAGCACAGCATTACCTAGTGCCTGCATATCTAGGTTACTGTGAATGTTGTTCTTGACTTACATACATAGAAACGTCAAAGAGGACAGTCCCCTCCAAATATGCAAATGTGGTGTAAGTTTGTAGTGTTATTTTTTTTTGGGGGTGCTAGTGGGTAACTTTAGAGTTCAGGGTGGGTGTGGGTTTTAGGGTGCCAGTGAGTAATTTTATGGTTCAGGGTGGGTTACGGATTGGGGTGCCAGGGGGTAATTTTAGGGTTCTGAGCGGGTATGGGTTTTGGGGTCCCAGGGGGCAATTTTAGGGTTCAGCGTGGGTATGGGTTTTGGGGTGCCAGGGGGTCATTTTAGGGTTCAGCGTGGGTATGTGTTTTGGTGTGCCTGGGGTAAGTTTAGGGTTCAGGGCAGGTATGGGTTTTGGGATGTCAGGGAGCAATTTTAGGGTTCAGAGTGTGTATGGGTTATGGGGTGCCAGGGAGAATTTATGGTTCAGGGTGGGTGTGAGTTATGGGGTGCCTGGGGGAATTTATGGTTCGGTATGGGTTTTGGGGTGCCATGGGATTCATTTTAGGGTTCAGCGTGGGTATGCGTTTTATAGTGCCAGGGGTAATTTTAGGCTTTAGGGCAGGTGTGGGTTTTGGGATGTCCGGGAGCTATTTTAGGGTTCAGGGTGGGTATGGATTTTGGGGTGCCAGATGGGAATGTATGGTTCAGCATGGGTATGGGTTTTGGGGTGCCTGGGGTAATTTTAAGGTTCAGGGTGGGTATGGGTTTTTGAGGGCAAGGGGGGAATTTATGGTTCAGCATGGGTATGGTTTATGCGGTGCCAGGGGTAATTTAAGGTTCAGGGCGGGTATGGGTTTAGCGGCTCCAGGGGGTGATTTTAGGGTTCAGGGTGGTAATGGGTTTTGGGGTGCCAGGGGGTAATTTTAGAGTGTGGGGTGGGTATGGGTTTTGGGGTGCCAGGGGGGTATAATTTTAGGGATCAGTATGGGTTTTGGGGTGCCAGGGGTAATTTTAGGGTTCAGGGCGGGTATGGGTTTTAGGGTGTGAGGAGGTTAATTTTAGGGTTCAGCGTTGGGATGTGTTTTGGTGTGCCAGGGATAATCATAAGATTCAGGATGAGTATGGGTTTTGGAGGGCAAGGGTGTAATTTTAGGGATCACTGCGGGCATGGGTTTTGGGGTGCCAGGGGTAATTTTAGGGTTCAGGGTGGGTATGGGTTTTGGGGTGCCAGGGGTAATTTTAGGGTTCAGGGCGGGTATGGGTTTTGGGGCTCCAGGGGGGTGATTTTAGGGTTCAGGGTGGTAATGGGTTTTGGGGTGCCAGGGGGTAATTTTAGGGTGTGGGGTGGGTATGGGTTTTGGGGTGCCGGGGGGATCATTTTAGGGATCGGTATGGGTTTTGGGGTACCAGGGGTAATTTTAGGGTTCAGGGCGGGTATGGGTTTTAGGGTGTGAGAGGGTTAATTTTAGGGTTCAGCGTGGGTATGTGTTTTGGTGTGCCAGGGGTAATTTTAATATTCAGGCTGAGTATGGGTTTTGGGGGGCAAGGGTGTAATTTTAGGGATCACTGTGGGTATGGGTTTTGGGGTGCCAGGGGTAATTTTAGGGTTCAGGGTGGGTATGGGTTTTGGGGTGCCAGAGGTAATTTTAGGGTTCAGGGTAGGTATGGGCTTTGGGGTGCCAGGGGGGCAATTTTAGGGTTGGTATGAGTTGAAGGGTTGTAGGGTTTTAAGGAATTGTTGGTGGGTGTATATATATATATATATATATATATATATATATATATATATATATATACTTTACTAAAAAAAAATAAGCTATTTACAGGGATATATAAACCTATATATATTTGTAGCGTTTATACTTACCTGTAAAATAGTTAGATTTTAAAACAAAACTTTTACCACGCATATGCTTTTGTTGTAAAGGCATATGCGTGGTAAGAGTTTGCATTGTATTGGTATTGTGTTGTAACAGCCCTTGAGTTGTTGAGTTGTTACAACCGTGTTACAAAGACATGCATTGTGATGGCATGTGTTGTACTGTCATACATTTGTGCGATGCTGAAGCACTTATCCATGCATGTAGCAGGTTACACCTAGTGGGTGTGTGGTTGGAAGAGTGTTTTCTTTACTTAAGCCTCTGTGAAAAGCATCTCCATGCAGTTCATGATGAATACCAAGGTGCAGTTATTGAGCTATGGGACTCCGTGCTTAGTCGTGTGATTGATGAGGAAGTGTGCAAGATAGGAAACCATTTCTATAATATATTTTATGCTGGCAGCTCTCATTAGCTCTGCAGGTCCCTTTATTATGCTGGTGGTTTATTAGGTTTCGACCTGGCGAGGGGCAGTGCCCCTCCCAGTTTGAAAACTTTTGTCTTCAGTAGGGATGTTTGTCCCGCCTCTGTTTCCAATTGGCTAGCTCCATAAATGGAGGCTAGCCATTGGGAGACAGAGGCTGTCAATCACGCTTTCTCGGGGAAAACGCGATTCGGGGGCGTTTCTCGGGCTTTTTTTAAGCCCCGCCCCTTTGTCCCGGGCCGCGCTGTGATTGGCTGCCGGCCCGGGACACCCCCGTGACATCATTTCCCGGGCCGCGCTGTGATTGGCTGCCGGCCCGGGACACCCCCGTGACGTCAGCCAATCACAGCACGGCTTGTTCATAATTTTCAATCTGAGAAACTCTTTCCTTTTACAACTTACTTGTAATATTACACATGGTGTGATTTATACATCATTTGTGAGCCTTTAGGATCATTTTTCCACTCCACATTAGTAAATATGCAATCAGCAACATAATTTACATTGGTAACACACACCGAGATCCACCGATTTCAGGATATAAATATATCGCTACATTTAAATACCCATTTTTGTGAATCCATACATGTTTGGGTTCTCGTTTTGCTAAATTCGAACACCACAGTCTTTTGACCCAAGCATACATGTTTTCTTGTTACAAATTATTTGGTCCGTTTTTCCCGCATGAGCGGGATTCAAACCCTGTCAGCCAGCTCCTTAATCAGACCCTCCAGGATATCGCGATTTCGCGATTTGCAAAAAAATCGCGAAATTTGCATCTTTGTGCAAATCCCGCGATTTTTGGCAAACCGGCCGCGAAATCCGCCGTTTTTCGATTGGACGACAGCCAATACGTCCTCCACGTCTTCTAAATTGAATTTAGCAGCTTGTGGGACTGGCTAGCAAAGCAACAATGTAACATTTTTACCCTCGCGGCATGATTCAGGATAGATGACATCACAACAGTGAGAGCGCCATCGAGAGCGGGTGGTTGTGCCACGGAGTTTGCACTGGTAATGGCAGGCAGAGCTCAACTCAACGTGGTAAATAAAAAAAAAACGAAATGAAAATACAGATACTGGCCGGAGCAGACCGCGGACCACAGCGGCCGATGGAACCCTCATTAATAATTGCTGAAACTCGTTCATGCCCGGAGTCCGGATGATGTTTCCCACGCAGGCTGCGCCACACTCACCTTGCACAGAAAATAAAAGACCTCATGAAGTTGCCCTAAACATTACATGTGTGATCCTGAACTACACATTCCCTCCATCGTCCAACGCTATTCTCTTTTCTGCCTGGAAAAATAAGTTTGTTGAGCAGAAGGATAGATGTGATGGTTAAGTGGTTAAGTGGTACGAAGCCGTCTGGTCTCCATTCCATCCTACATTTCATAATGTAAAGGTGATTTTCCTTTAAGCAGGGATTTTGTCGAGAGCCTTTCCGTGAAAGTCTGGTCTGCTTAGTCACCATCATTTGTTGATTTGGTATGCACTCCTCCAAAATGATGTGCATTGCTGCCTTCTAGCTTTCTCCGATTTGCACAATAGAACCACCACTGCAACGCATATGTGTTTTAACCAATTTCATAGCAAACAGGGGATTTCTTTTCTGCAAGGCAATTGGGCAAATAACGTGCAAAATGGGTGCAAACCGCCAATAGCACATAGAAAAATGCTGCCCATTGTGGGAGCCAACCTGCTACATGGCTAAACCATGTAGGGGAGAAAAACAGCAACATGACTCAAAGGTGTGGCGTGTGATCTGGAATAACATGGAAGCAAGCAGGATCATGTATTGCTGGGAAACAGACGGTGGTGTGCTACCTCCCTGGGGTTCTTCGGAATATTAGGACAGTAACTGGGTCCTGGGATCTCTGACAACATAACATTGTACTAGTCCTGGTGAGATTGTACTGCCAGACCCACCCTGAAATGGTGATTCAGGGTAGTTCTGGCACAGTAGCAGCTGGGGTGGCACAACTGAAAATTCAACCCTTGTTGACACAGACCTGGCATGTTATTATCGAACTAAACACTAGTAACACAATAGAGAAGTTTAATTGTCTTGATATCTGAATGAAACAAAAAGGTGATCACATTTTGTACGTTTGTAAAGATGGCAGCAGGTTTGCACACATGTTCACGTTGCTGCATTTGATTTGACCTGAGTTTTGACCGACGCCTTGCAGACTCATCCCCGCAGGTCACCAGGGTCTTCTTGCGGATCGGTGGTATTGTACCCACATCCTTTTGCACATTTGCAGGCCTTGGTGAGGGGCACAGACCTCATGTCAGCCAATATCCCAGCTCACCGATATATCTGCCACATTCCAATGGCACCAGTCAGGTTCCTTGCCCCAGGCAACTTTAAGCAACAATAAAAATGCCAAGAAAACAGCAACTCTGGTGATTAATGGACCGCCTGGGTATCGTCAGAGTTTTGTCTAGTGGAAATTTTACACAGAGTAAAGGTTAATATGCTTGCTGCAAAGCACGAGCACCGTGCAGATCACAGAAATGCATATCATTTAAATAGTTCAGTGCCCTACTGCTTTTGTTGGAGAGATCCTTTTAATAGTTGAAATGCATAAATTAAAATCCTAATGTAGCACAGTGAGCTATAAACTGTTATCAAACATCTGCATGCAAACTGCAAGGTATAGGTTTAAGAGTTGATTTCTCCCCAGACTTTCATTATCATAATGTTGCAAAATGGTAATTTGGGTAGAAATCAATTCTTATTAGTAAAGAGAACCCCCAACCATAGTGGCATATTTTAAATTCTGCTTCTTCAGATCAAGCACTCTTATACTATGCCTAATATAAATGACAAATGACCTATGACTCCTTTCCTACACCTCTTATGTGACATTTCCTATAGACTGCTTTACACACATATAACTCATTGTCACTGTGTGATGTAAAGTGCTCTGACACCCTACACTGGCATGAGTAGCTCTAAAAAACAAAACAAAAGCTTGTGAGAGAGAATGGTTATGGAGACTTGTGGGTCACTGTTAAAGGGTGGTATATTGCAACCGTCTACATTGCTTGATTTTTGATCGGAGAGAAAGTGTCACTCATAGTTGTTGAAATGTCACTCATAATTACACAAAAAATTTTGAAAATGTCACACATAGCAATCTGAAACCTTGGCAGCTATGATTAGAGCGCTGGAGCTGCGGTCGTAGAAGTTGTGGTGGCAGCCGAGTAGGATTCGACATTGGCTATTTTGACGGTGCTTGTTCTGTTTGCCGTCCCCCCCCTACTTTCCCCCTCGCCTCCTGTGGGTAAAGGACTGTGCTGTGCACGTAGTTCTTCTCTAATAATGCCACCACAGTGTAACACATTTTGAAAAGTGAGCCAGGAAAAATATGTCGGAGCTGAAAGTTGGGGAAGGTAGTTGCAAAGTAAGATGCACTTCGGAACCAAAAAGAAATTAGTATGGTTAGTGTTTTAGACAAGACTCTGCTTCCGTAGAGCCGCAGACATGTTAAACATGCCAGTTTCACAGTGGAATACCCTGCTGAATCAGTTTACATTGATTTAAGGCTGAAAAGGAATGATTACGAATAAAATACAGTGCCGCAATAATGCCGCTAAATTTCCACTTTTGTGCCGCTAAATTTCCATTTTTGTGCCGCTAAATTTGACAATCTATGCCGCTATATCCTGGGGGGTCTGCTTAATTCAGGCACTATGCCTTTAAATCGGCAAAGCACACTGGGATAGCATCTCTAACGCGGAAGCAAGGGAGAGAAACGCGAGCACAGAATCTACCCACGAAGGTACATAGAGTCATTCATAGATGTTATGGAAACATCGGAGCGTTTTCTTCCGTTGTATTCCTAACACAAGTCTTTCACCTGATTTGCACGCAGGTTGCAGCCAAAAAGAAATGCGGTTTTTGATGTTGTTGGGCGAACCCATATTCTAAAAACACATGGAAACTGAGATTCCATTCAAAGGCTAGCGGTAAGCGATTCATGATGTTCAAATAATACATAACTCAAGTGTTTTTTTCGAGTAGATAGATATATGATCACTTTTTTTGGCATTCAGATATTATTTCCAGTGACGCAGTTCACATCATTTGGATTTCTAGTGCTTGAATCTGGGCAGAATAACTTTTCTTCCCCATTGGCAAGGAAATGGGTAAGATACAAGCCTTTTCAACTAGAGGGGGTTAAGGCAGGTTGTCAACATTTTCACAGCATACAGCCACGAGCACGTAGACATAGTTATAAACATTCTGCACCGGCAATTATAAGTACTTTGCACAGAGCACAAATAAGTCTTCACCCTTAGGGCGTTTCTACGCATCTTCGATGTTTTCTTTCTCCTTTTTTTTCTAATCTTTTTTCTAATTTTCCAATTTTCATGCATGTTTTCTCTCAAAATTCTCATGAGTGCAAATTCTATTTCCTTCCCCTTAGTCAAAGACGCTCTCGTGGCGGTCTGTGAGTGCCCTGTGCTCGGGAGGTCTGTGGATGTGTGGTTACTAGTGAGTCGGGTAAAACAACAACCAGCGCTCTCTCAAGTGGAACAATTCTCAGAGATGAAAAACAAATGCTTTGAAAACACAAGATTCATTCTGATTAAATACGTTTATTTTAAAGCCGACAGTGATATTTAGAAATATTTCGGTACATTTCTCAATTTTGGTTCTTTTGGTAAAGCATCTAGAAAGCACCGCAGTGTGCGCAATGCACCTCTGAGAACGAAGCTATGTACAATGGAAACGTGGGCACACAGGTTCTAGTCCGTCGTCTGAACACTGGATGTTTCCTGTGCTCTTCGGGCGGGCACGCCCCACCCCCTCAAGACTGGGAAGTTTGTGTGGTCTCTGTTTCCGACCGGACAGTTTGCAAGCTCTTGGTAACTGCCCACAAAACAAATATCTAGGTGTGCAGTTGCGTGTGGCGTCCGCATCCGGACAGTGTTTCTGCCCTCTGTGTATAGCATTCTGACTCAGTACCAGGACAGTTTATGTGCCATACACTTGCTTGTGGCCACGGCACGCCAAAACTCGTGTGCACTTTCAGTGTGGCCTCTGTACACGGACAGTTTGTGCACACACTGTCCATGTACGGTGTGTGTCTTTCGAACCAGTGACACTGCGTGTCTCCTGTGGGTGATTTCCTACCCTGGCCAATTTGTGTGATCTGCAAGAACGATAGCGGGAACCCTGTGTGTGTGACATCCGAAACAGAGCGGTTTGTGTGTTTGCCAACCGAACTAGACTCTGTGTGCTGCAGCACAATCAACGCTGTCTGTGTGTACTCCGTATGTGACATTCAAACTCAAAGCAATTCCTGCACTCTCTGTATATGGCATCTGAACTTAGATAATGTGCGTGCCCTCTGTGTGTGGCATCCCAGCTTCAGGAAGTTTGCGCGCGCTGTGTGTGGCCACTGTATTCTGTGGTGCAGCATCACATTGGTAGATCGCCCCTGGATTATGCACGGACTCCTGTTGATCCGGGGGCAGGTTGTAGTTTTTCCCAGGACTAGTACAGATTTGGTAACGCCTGAACGCCTCTCAATGCTTATTTTTTAGGGGCAGTTTTGTATAGTGTTCCCTCACCTCCACCCCCCCCCCGTTTTTGCTTTAATATACAGTCACCCTTCTTCCCTCATCGTCGTACCCCTCCCCCAGCTGCATGCTTCCAGGACAAGAAACGCAGTAGATCTTGGATTTTGGCAGCACATTAATCATGTGCATCAGATGATGGCTTAGCGCGATAAGCTGAAAAACAGGTACGTGTGTGCTTGTGCAGGGTCTGGACATTGTTGATATTTCATTTCCACTAGGGGAAGGTTGTTGACAAAGTTATTGGAATTGGAAATTGTTACTAGCCACATTATAAGTTTTCCTCAGCATCTGTCATCTAGAAATTGTTATTTCAAATGTGACGTAATCCAGCACTGCTTTTCAAGTGCTAGTGCTGTCCCGTTTAAAGCACAATAACTGTGCTAAAAAGTGCCAGGCGTTACATTAACGGACTTGTGCCATGGAAGTATAGCGAGCGAGCTTCTAACTGCTGCATTGCCAAGTTAAAAGTACAGGGCTGGCTTTAGGGGTGTGCCTACACTGATTTTGATGTTGGCGCTGTCTTTAAGCATTTGCAATGCAATAGCTCTTGCATTTACGCAAGTTTAAGCTATTGGAATTGTAAATAACAATGTATTTTATTTATGTTTTTAAAACGGAAACAAAAATAAAAGGCATTGTCATTTGCAATGTCAGTAGCTCAAACTCACGTAAATGCGAGACGAGTTAGAGTGCAGTTTGGGACTAGTGTAGATCTTCTGAAGTCTGTAAAGGATGGTGAAGGTGACTTCATATTTGCTGATGTTATGCCTGTTTCAGTGTGAGCACTTGTAGAAGCTTTACAACCCCATCTTGCTGCACTTCACATGATGCTGCCCTGTTACCTCCGAGGAAGACCTGCCCTCTTGAAAAGAGAATTCACCATGTGGAAAGGGGACGTGGCCTTAGACATGCAGGGCTTTATGCAGATAAACTGCCCGAGGCCCTCCTTCAGTTTTCAGACCCACCCCATCGGTTTGCAAATCGAATGTACATATAAAAATTATTTGGACACATCATTAAAATGTTTAACTTTTCTACAAGAAATATTGTATATGTACTTTTTTATGCAAAGAAAATTTAAATACTGCATAAATGACTTTTCTACAACACATATTTTATATGTACCTTTTTATGCAAAGAAAATTAAAATAGCGCATAAATAAAAACATTGCCATTTACAGTACTAATAGCTCAAACTTAAATAATGCGAGACCTATTGCATTGCAAATGCTTGTTAGGTCGAGCATTCGAGACCTCTTGCATATACTTTAGTGAATACTTATATGTGTATGTACTTTGTGGGCTCTGGAGATCAGCCGTAGGACTTGTGTGCTTCCGCTTAGGGACTTTTTTTTTCCTGTTCAACTGCCTCTATTTAACTGTCTTGATAGAAAATGACCAGCCGAGGTCAGTAAAATACCAAAATTGTTTTAGCATTCTCTAGATTCCAGTCCATAGAAATTGTCTTCCACGAGCACCGGTAGACGATAATATTTTTTTCAAATCTTCTATTTTCAGTGATATGACCAACAAAGGCCCTGATTTTATATTAAGTAAGAGCTTTGGACTATACCATTCCCGTCTGAAAGGCAATATTTCTCTTCATGTGCTCCTATACCCGGGTGTCACACAGTTTGGTGCTTACTTTCCCTCCATGTTAAAGAACAGTAGATGTTTCAGCACCCAGACTAATGTGCTGCATAGCTAAATACATATAAGGTCCCAAAGGCGAAACCGATTGCATTGCAAATGCTTGTTTCTTGTGTTCTGGATCCTGGCTCCTGCCTATGATGGTTCAATCTGATCTTATGGATTCGCAAGAGTTAGCAGAACTAATACATGTCATAGTCTGGTAACTTCTTATCTAGTACTACAGACCTGCACATTACGTAATAATCTAAAATTAAATTTAGTTCCGGAATACCTTTCTAAAAATAATAGTTGCACGATTATAGACTCAAATTGCTTGCCCAGTTTGTGATGAATTTTTCAGCCCTTAATAGATGCAGACACCGCTCAGTAACTTTAATTTCGGGTGTCAAGAAGTTTCCGCTAGCAGGTGCTCTTCTGTTTCAATAAGGTTCAGATTATTTATGAGGCCCAATACACACACTTTTTTTTTAAGCACGTCCAAAGTATGTTGATTGGCTCTTCGAATGTGAGATTTTCCTGCAGGTAATGCAGTGTATCAAAAATGCATGTCAAGCAGGCGGGGTATTTGAAAACACCATCTTGGTTACTCAAACGTTACTAGGGCTGGACTTTTACATGAGAGCGCAGAGCTCAGGCAATTAAGGGCTCCATGTGTGATCCTCTATCCTGACTTGATACATGCAATCATATTGTGGTATTGAGCTATTTAGAGGGTATTTACGTTGCTTGCTGATGTGCACCACTCCCTAATATCGCAATTATGAGGGCATAATATCCACATTTGGTAAACACACTTTTCAATTAACTCTGTCCCCTGCTGGTACATCGGGTAGGTGTGTGTTATCCTATCTGCTATCCTTTCATCCATCAATCTAACCATCCATCCTTTCTGATTTCAATTTACTCTGCCAACCTTACACCGATCCTTTTAGCCATCATCTCAGATATCTATTTACTCTACCATCCCTTCACCAACGCATCCATCCTCTCACATTTAGATTTACTAAACTTTCACCCTTGTATCCATCCATTCTGATTTCCTTTTACCCTGTGTAGGAAGGGGGAGGCTCTAGTTGGCGCAGTGAAACACTAGCGACAAGCAGGGACTCTCTCTTCCTCGTCAGGGCTGAGGGTTACCTTCCAGACAACCTCTGCTTACCCTCTAGGTAGTGTGGCTTAAGCAGTCGTAGGCTAATCTTTGGGGCACATAGGGTTAAACACTTGCAATATTACACCATCACAACCAACCCACCACACAATGAGACCAAACTGTATTCTTTAAAAATATATATCTTTATATAAGTTTCAAGCAGGCTTATGAATACAGTTATCAGACTTTCAAATAGCGGTTCCAAGTTACTTAGTTCAAGTTGCCACAGTTCTTTCTAGCAATAAGAGTTCTTTAAGGCCTTCCGGCCAGTTCACCAAAGTTCTTGTGGAGCGGGCGGCTTCCAGGGGAGCTGTCCCACGTCGCGTTGCCTTCCCGGGGTCGCTGTTCGTTGCGGCTCTCAGCCGAGCAGGTCACGGGTCATCCGGGGCAGCGGTGCTCTGTGGCGGCAGGGTCCTTTCCTCGTCGTCCGCTCCGACCCTGGAGGCGGTGGCTGTTGTGGTGGCGGCCAGTGGCAGTACGGTCCCCAAGTGCAGGACGTACCCAGCCAAGGGCCGGTTGCAGCTGTGCGCTCACAGCTGAGCTGTCGGGCAGGATACCGACCAGAGGGGGGTTCTCACAGGGCGACTGTCCGTCTTTGCAGGTGGGCTGACGGCTCGAAGCAGTCAGCTCGGGAGCTTGGACCGGACGGGTCCTCCTTTGCTTTGCTCTCGGTTCCCGGTGCAGGTGCGGCCACAGTGCTCAGGCCAGCGGCGGCTGGACCTCACTTTGCTCTCGCTGTTGCCTTGGGTCCCGGTCACGGTGTTCGGGAGGATGTCGATACCTTAGATTACGGGGAGCGTGGCAGGATTGCCCGGCGCTCCCAGACCCCTCTGTCAGTACTGCAGCGATAAGCAGCATACACAGTCGCTTCCTTCAGGGTGTAGCGCCCACTGGTCCTGGGGCGCTGGTCAGGGGGCAAGTTCAGCAGCAAGCCCTTGGAGATCGTTTCAACAGAGTTTGGCACAAAGTCTTGTCAAGTAAAAGTCTTCTCGCAGTCTTTCCTTTTTCCTCTCCTTCGGCAGCAAGGCACCAGACACAGGCAAGAGACAGCACTCTTCCTTGTCCTTCACGGTCCTTCTCGTCGGGCAGAGTTCCTTCTGTAGCCCAAACCGGATCTAATTTTCAAGGAGCAGGGCTCCTTCTTTTATACGGTATTTCTTTTGTTCTCCCAGGCCAGGGGGGCCTTTGCATAGCCACTTTCAGTCCTTGAGTACCCTGGTGGGTGTACTCCGGCTTCTGCTTTCGGTGTGAGGGGCAGGCGCATCAGACGCCCCACAGGAGGTGGAGCCAGCATTGTGCGGACAGGGGCCGCCAGAGTACCTTGTTGATGGGGCTTCGCCCTTCCTGGGCCAGGTGTCGGCTGACTCATCAGTCGCTCCCCAGGAGGGTGGAGCCAGCATTGTGGTGGCAGAGCACAGCAAGATCCAGAGTCAAGAGCCACTCCTACCTCCCACTAAGGTGTAATCTGCGCATTCACCACCTGTCATCCCCCAGCCCTGTCACTCACACATCCCAGACAGTCAGATACACATACCAGCAGAGGCGGGCTGAAATGGTTAGGCAAGCAAACGCTAACTTTCTAAAAGAAGCGTTTGCAAACCCAGGATACTAAAATAAACTTGACTACAAGAAATATTTTATCATCCTGAGTTCAGGCATACTAAACACGACGCGCTACCATGCTCCTTGAGCCTGCTGGGATTATAGGGTGTAATAATTCCAGCAGCTCAGTCTGGCCTAATGGAAGCAGGTAGCCTTCAATAGTGAGATACGATTTTGGTTGTAAGTCACTACTAGGACATGCCACACACATCAGGGCCTGTCCTACCTTACACCTACAACGCACCCTGCCCGCAGGCCTACCATAGGGGTGACTAATATGTAGTCAAGGGAAGGTTCAGGGGCTGGCAAGTGGGTGCACTTGCCCAGCTAGCGTGACAGTACGAGACCGCACGCGGGTTCTGCGGTCGCAGTCCCCAGACACATCTTTACGGCTGCTTCGGTGGGTGGCGCAACCAGCGCTGCAGGCCCACCAGCAGTATTGGCATCTACAAGCCCCGGCACTCCTAGTGCACTTTACTAGGGACTGACAGTAAATCCAATGAACCAATCATGGATACCAATCGCATGTACAATTTACAGTAGGGAGCACTTGCACTGCGGCACGGGTCAGCCGTGGCGCAGTGCCCTGAGTATCGGAAAACCAGCAAAACATCGGAGGCACATCAGCAAAAAGTGGAAGGGAAACTCACGCCAAGGTGCCAGGTCTAACACCCTGCCATAATTTTACCCATTTAATTGGGATTTACTTAACTTGCACTAAGGCCACTTTTTGTGGTTTTGCGTGGTTTAGTAACTCCAGAGTAATGAGAGGCAGAGCATTGAGCTGCCTTGAGTTACCTTGCGTTGGGAAGTTGTTCCATGGGTGGAGCTAGGGCATTCCCACACATTTTTCTATGGATTTTGACACAATCCCACAGTTACTTCGGCCAGTACACCTGGGAAGGATGTACCATGTTACAACGCATACTATTACAACTACCTACCGTTACAACGCGACCATTACAACGCATACCATTACAACGCATAGCGCTTTGAGGTGCTGGATAGTGGTAAGTATAATTTACTATTCTAACTCCAGTCCCCGTGGACCCTAGGGAAGGTGTTGGATAGTAAATTATACTTATTCCCTATCCTAGAGCGCCCCCCAGCGCAATGCGTTGTAATGGTATGCGTTGTAAAAGTTGCGTTGTAATGGTAGTGCGGAGTAAAAGATGCGTTGTAACGGGTGTATACCCCTGGGAATGCTTCCAAATGGTGCGCCTCCCAGGCCCAGGCGTTACGAGGAGAATTATCTTTATTTATCCTTGTTGCTTCCTTTTTCCATGTGAGCTGCATTCAGGTATCCCTTCCTTCCCTGAAAGATTTTTGCTCATAACCCAGGCACGGTTGCACCATGATGTCTGCATTGGCACTATGCAGCACCAGTTGAGGGAGACAGCAGAAATGTGTCATATTTTTGTAAATATGGCACATTTCTGCTCACTGCCTTTGATGCAATACAGCACAACGTGTTCCCTTGCCAAGTTCTGGTGCATGAAAGCTTAGTAAATCTGGGCCTAAATATTTGTGAGGCCTGTTCTTTCTGTAGGTAAGCGTACATTGAAAGCATAGAGGGCAGAAGTCTTTGCGTCAAACATTAGAAACTGTAATCTTATAATTATATACCCAGATGGTTTTGCATAATTGTTTGGGGGTGATTTGCATTGGACATTTTCAGATTATAAGAAATTCCAGCCATTTCATTGAAGTTTTAGACATGTGGTAAGTGTGTGGTATCATAATTGTACAGAAAATCAGGCTACTTCTAGCTTGCATCTTTAAAGAGTTTTAGGATAATTTAGAGAGGTACTAGGTGTTTAACTTGTATTTCTTGGCTTTTTAATGTTGGTTTATTGTACAAACTTACAGTATTCTTTCCCCCCGTAGTTTTGTAATAATTAAGTAAGTGACCTGAGGGCCTTTTTTATATTTCACTAGAGATCGCTATCCGCATACAGCAGGATGCCGAACACCAGAGGCTTTGGACCACAAAATGTTAAGCGGCGAAAGATAGAGGATTTTTTCACTCGTCGGCCAGCCACTCAAGACCCTTTGACAGCATGTTCTGATTCAGGTGAAGAACCTTCCCTGCCAGCTTCCGGCTACACTCCAGAAGAACATTAAGCATTTCTTCATTCTGAGTCTCCTGCATACACAACCACTGGTATGCCAGCGACTAGTAGTCCATGTTTGGAAAAGTCAAAGAGTTCATCAATCTTAGATATAGGAGTATATATAGATGTCTCAAGACTCAGCACAGTTTCATCATCAATCCCAGATGATTTACGCTACCAACTTTTGCACTCCACTTCGCTTTCAACATGAATGGTTGAAAACCTATCGCCCATGGCTTGCCTACAGTGCTAAACTTGAAGGGGCCTTATGCAAGATGTGTATACTCTTTGCCCGTAAAGAAGTTGGAAGAGGTTCTCATCAAGCTGTGGGGAAATTAGTGCTTCGGCCCATAACAAAATGGAAACATGCTCAAAGTGATTTTCGTTTCCATGCTTCTTCCTTGTATCACAAAGAGAGTATGACAGCGGCAGTTAACTTCTCATCTGTTTTTGAAGGAAAGTCTGTTGCTGTTACAACTATGATCGAGAGCAACTGGAAGAAAACTATTTTGGAAAACAGAAAACGACTTGTGCCAATAGTGGAATCAGTACTCCATTGTGCAAAACAAGGTATAGCTCTTCGAGGACACAGACAGTGGACAACCTATTACTTCAAAGGAACCCGAAGAGAATGATGGCATTTTCCGTGCTGCTCTGCGCCTACGACTTCAAGCTGGTGATGAAGTTCTGGCATGGCATCTGGCAACGTGTCCCTCTAATGCAACTTATACAAGTTGGAAGATTCAGAATGATATCATCTCTGCTTGCAACATTCTAATGAGAAATAGAGTGGTGGAGCGCGCAAACAATGCAAACTTTTTTGCCATTTTAGCAGATGGAACAACTGACAGTGCCACTATCGAGCAACTTGTTCTAGTAATTAGTTTTATAGAAGGTACATCGGTGTATGAAGAATTCCTTGGCTTCGAAGAGCTTCAGGA
Organism: Lissotriton vulgaris; assembly: GCF_964263255.1. Lineage (NCBI taxonomy): Eukaryota > Metazoa > Chordata > Amphibia > Caudata > Salamandridae > Lissotriton > Lissotriton vulgaris. The sequence continues at coordinate 137,257 of NW_028254548.1, forward strand.
TGGAACAGGGGTTGAAATTGGAAAGAACATTTTCACTTCCTTAGAAACATATGGCCTGAATGTAGATCGTGTACGTGGGCAAACATACGATGGTTGTGCTGCAATGAAAAGTTCTGTTAAAGGTGCACAGGGGCTAGTTTTAGAGCGTGTGCCAAAGGCATTTTATGTACATTGTGGAAGTCATTCACTGAATCTTGTGATTGGACATTCATGTGAAATACGTCAAATCCATAATTGTCTTTCAACACTTAAAGAAGTGTCTAATTTTGTAAGAGGCTCTGCCAAAAGGATGGCTGTCCTAAAGGCGAAATTTGCTACTTTGCCAGATACAAAAATGAAACTGTTAAGTGGTTTATGTGAGACACAGTGGGTTGAAAGGAATGCATCGGTTGTTTGTTTTGTTGATATGTACCCAGCTGTGGTTGACTCTTTGCTTGAGATCTCTGATTGGCAAGATCACAATGCCTCTTCCAAGGCTGAGCAATTTCTCGCAGCTGTTCAGTCCCATAACTTCATTGTTGCATTACATATCCTGGCATGATTTTCTGGGCTACTACTTCCTGTTTCAGCTGCACTCCAAAATCCTAATACAGATATGTTGGAGTGCATAGGACAGATTGAAACAGTCAAGCAAGTGATTCAAGAAAGCAGAGACAAAGCTGAAGAAGCATTTAATGAGATTTTCGTTAAAGCCCAAACCACAGCAGGGGAACCTCTGGCAATGCCACGCCTTACTGGCAGGCAGACACAACGGGCCAATTACAAGACTAGTGATCCTGAAGCTTACTTTAGGATTTCAATATTTTTACCATTTATAGACAATTTATTGTTTGAATTGTCAGAAAGATTCAGCCAGCATATGAAAAAGGCCTGTACAATGCAGTATCTGGTACCAAGATTTGTCACCCAAGAGTCTTTTAAAGATTTGAAGGATGCTCTTGACAAATATGAGGACGATTTACCTGGTACACGCGAGGATCTTAAAAATGAATATGACATGTGGGTAATGACATGGCAGAAGGTACCTATTGAAGAAAGGCCAGGGAACATAATGGATACCTTAACTCATGCTCACATTGACTTCTATCCCAACATATACTGCCTGCTAAAATTATTTGCCACTCAGCCAGTGACAACCGCATCCCCAGAAAGGTGCTTCAGTTGTCTTCGCAGACTGAAAACCTATCTTCGGTCAACAATGGGGCAAGAACGACTCTCTGGACTTGCAATGATAAACATTTCACGAGCACATTGTCCTCCTATAAAAGCAATTGTTAATGAACTGGCGAAAAAGGGTCATCGCCTTGAAATGGCATTGTGAAAATTGGTTATAATGTGTTCCTCAAGTGCTTTGTAGTAAAATGTATTTAATTGGCCTTTTCATTCAGTACATTCTGTTCCTTTTTCATAAGACAATAGCATATAAATGCATCAAATTAACAAAAATATGTGCTTTAATTGCTGTCCAGTTTCAAATGCAGAATTCACCACATTTTTTTCTCAGCTTGACCTGAGCGTTAACCGATCCAGATTATCTGCCATTTCAGCTCCGCCCCATTGATTAACATTAGCCACGCCCCCTCATTTGCCATGTTAACCCCCCGAAATAAATTCCTAGTTGCGCCCCTGATGGTTACCCACTGATCATGGTCGTCTGTGACCTATCAGTGATTTGTAACTGCAGGAGTGCTAACAAACAGTGCGTTCATATCATTTTGGGTCATAAGAAGGCGAGACGACACTCGTTGCTGACCGTCTGCCTTAGCGCGCGGGCACACTGGTCAGTGTAACCAGGCGCTTTACAAGCTCAGTTTACCTAATTTCAGTTAGAGGCAATGGGAGTCACATAGGAATTTGGGACTCCAAATATCACTTTTGTACCCTGCGGGTTGAGTTTTTGCTATTCCAAAGCCTGACAACTTGCACAGAGCGGGCTTTGCATTTTCAAAATTCAATAATGCGTCTGTCCCAAGGCGAATGAATATCCAACTTATCTGCGTTGATTATGGAACCAGTATTATGTGCTAGTCTTAATTTACCTCCTTTACTGCGACACCTGCAACTTTGAACTATACAGCGTTTTAGTGCACGGTGTGAGAATGCTCCGGTAGTTATCACGAACATTGGAAAGAATTGTTTAGGAATCTGAAAAAAAATTCGGGAAATGTATTACTTCTATGGTACAGCAGTCTACATTCTATGCACACGCTGTCTCGCAGCCAGTCGCCTATTCATTTTAGTCTTAAACATGTAAAGTATTTGACATGTTTTATTTTGAACCAGTATCTAATAGCACTCGAGTAACAGGATACTGCGTTGTCAATCTATGAACCAAAGAACATTTATGAAGTTAGATTGCCATCTAGTGGAAAAACCCTTTGACAACAATCTGCGCGTCTGTTACTGTAACGCGGCAAACGAAGAGAGTTTGTGAATGAAAGTTCACAAATGACGATTGTGTCTCGTGCGGTTAAAACTGGACATTCTGTCACTTAGCGTGCGCACATAGATTCTCCGTTCCTTACCTGAAGAAAACGCTAATGATTGTTGTTGTCCGTTTTAAACACGATTCGAGGTAGGGCGCGCTTATGCGATGACATGAAGTTGCTCCCCGTGGTAGTCGAGAAAATGGTAGGAATGTAAACGAACATACCGTACAAATAATTTAATAACGCTTTAGAAAATATAGCCCATAGAAAAAATACATAAATTCTATCCCAGCGGCACCAGCAGCACACTGTAAATGGAAGCCCTTATGACGTCACAGACCCTGCAATGTGATATCACGAGGCCTCAAGTACCTGAAAAGGGGAGGCAGCAGAGAGAAAAGGGAAGACGACTGCCGCGGAGTATGTCGGGAGCCAGGTAGGATGGGCGACTTATTCAAAGGGATGTGGCGTGATAATATTAGTGCCTTAATAGGTGGAACTCGTTAATAAATGGGATCGTACCCATATTTCGCCTGCTCCCTTTTGAACTTGACCAAATGGTATCGCCCATAAAGTCGTGATGTATGATGACATGTTGAAAAGGTCTCCATTGTGACGTGTTCTCTGTATAAAAGGCTGGTAACCAGGGAGCTCCAGCATTGGACACGAGGACACCGGCCGGGAGCATGGAGAGGCCTAAACTGAAGGGATTTAGCAGGCAACAGAAAGGAAGGTGGGCAGGGGTGGGCCGCAAGGAGATCAGGTGAGCAATTAAACCAAATGAACTCGAAATCTGACTTGATATCCCCCTTTACCTTAACCCTTAATTTCTTCACAACCCCTTCTTCCATCCATTCCTCAAACTTCAAGCCTCTCGAACGTTGTCCTTTAGTTTTCCAATCCATATTCTTTTCCCCTTTCTTGCCTTCAGTCACCTAACGTATTTCTTATCTCCCGTTCCCTTGATTCAATACATCTTCCCCCTCACAACTGTCCAGTTTCCTTCCTACTGCTTCCCTCCTCATTTGATTCGATTCCCTTACCACTATCCCCTACCCCCTTCCGTCTACAGTCCTTCCATGTCCTAATCTAACTATTTGATAACCAACCCGTCTGTTTCTCTCTATTTCAATCTCTTTTACTTCACTTGCCTTCCCAACGCATCTATTACCGAATCTACTAATTTACTTCCATGCCGTTTACCTTCCCTTTCCTATTCCTTCACTCCTCTACCTTTTCTTGTCTTTCCTTTGTACTTTACTCCATTTGCCATTCCAGCTTCTGTTCTCTCTACTTCCTTCTTACATCTCCTTCATTCTTCTACTATAAACACTACTTTTACATCTCTCTCTCCACCCCTTCCAAGCCCCGTTCTGACCAGCGCCTTCCACAACAGTCCATACTCTTGCATACCGTTCTCCATCCATTTTTACCCCACTCCACTTCCCTTATCTTAACCCTCACCTTCTTTTCCGTTCCTTTATCATCCCTTCCAACACTCTTCACTCTCCTTGCCAGCGCCTTTCTATTATCTTATGTTCCCTTCACTTCCCTTCATCTTCTTTCTACAATCTCCACTCCTCTCCTCCAGAAACCACGCTCTCCTGTCTTAACATATCCTATCCCACAACTCCCCTTCACATTCTTTCTCCCAATCTTCCGCTGTCCGCAACAATCCTGTTTTCTCTATCCCCAAATCTCCTCTCATCATCCTCTCTTCATTCCACTCCACTCTACTTCCCTTCCCCATCCTTTCTCTATCCTTTCCATTCCCTATCCCTTTTAATTCTGTCCCTTTCCTTTGCCAATCCATTCCTTTCAGTTTGTATCACCTCAGTGTGTGTTCTCTTCTACACCTTAAACCACCACCACCTCCTCTCACCACTGTCCTTTCCTCTTCTGTCCTCTCCTCCTTCCTCTCTCTCTCCTCTTCTCCCCAACCCAACCATCCTCTCCTCTCAACCTATTATATCCCACCTCTTCCCTTTTCCTTCCATCCCCATTCCATCACATTGCACATCTCTGATGTCCCCAACTCCCCTCTGCTCTCTCGCCCCACTCTTCTCTCCTATCCCAATAATCTACTCTTTAATCAACTCTACTCCCCCTTCCTTTCTTTTCCTTTTCTTCCATTTTAGTTCTCTTCCCTTCACTGCCTCTCGTTCCAAAAGCCCTTCCCTTTTTTCAATTCCTTCCTTTCACTTTAAATCTCTTTGACGTTCTTTCCATTCTAGATCCTAACCCACCCCCTTCCCTCCTCTCACCTCTCTTCTTCCCTCTCCTCCTTATTTTCCTAACACCTTTGTTTCCCTCTTTTACCTTCCCTTCCCAAACCTCATACATTCCCTTCCTATAACACAATTTCTTTCCCATCATTTTCTGTCCTTCACCGTCTTCCTCTTCCCTTCCAAACACTTTTCTGTTACCTTCTGCTAACCCCCGTCTATTCCTTTTCTTAAACACCACTTTCATCCTCTTCTTTCTCCTCCAACTTCCCCAACCTTCCTTCTCCTACTCCACACCCAAACACTCCTCCTCGACCTAACCCTTCTTCTCATCCTCATCCACACCCTAACCCTCATTCTCCTACTCCTCCACCCCAAACTCTAACCCTCTTCTTCCTCTAACCCTCCTTCTACTCCTCCCCTAACCCGCCTTATCCTTACCCATACCTCCTCTTCCTCCCCCTCCTAGTCTAGTTAATCGAGCTCCTTCTTTGTCTCCACAGCCTAACCCTTCTCCTTCCCTCCCCTCCCTACCTTACCCTAACCTTCCTCCTAACCCTAACCTCCTACCCCTGCTCTATAGTCTCTACCCTACTTCTCTTCCATAACCTAACCCTCCTTCTCCTCCAAATCCTTACCCTGCCCCACCTCCTCCACACCCTAACTCCACCCCAACCCTCCTCCTCTCCCTCCTCCATACCCTAACCTCCTCCTCCGCACCCTAACCTCCTCCTCCGCATCATCCTCCATACCCTAACCCCCTCCACAACCTAACTCTCCTCCCCTAACCCTCTTCTTCTCCCAAAGCTCTTTCTCCTCTCCCATCTCCATGCTCTAACCTCCTACTCCCCACCTTCCTCCATGCAGTAAACATCCCCCTCCTCCATAACCTCTCCCACCCTAATATTCCTCCTCATCCCCCTGTTGTCGTACCCTCACCCTCCTCTTTCTCCTCCATACCCACCCCCTCCTCTACACCCTAACCCTCTTACTCCCCTTAACCCTCAGACTCCTCTTCCTACATCATACCCTGACCCTCCTTCTCCTCTTCCTCTCTCACCTCCCCTCCCATTCTCCTCTTTGCCCTAACACTGCTTCTCCTCCACACTCTAACACTACCCCTAACCCTCCTACTCCTTCCTTTCCATACCCTAACCCTCCACCTCCTGCTCTTCCTTCTCTTCCACATCCCTCCTCCTTTCACCCCTTCCCCTAACCCTCCTTTTCCTTCATAGCCTAACCCCCAAAACCCACCTAACACTCCTCCCCCTAATATTCCTCCTCTCATTCACCTCCCCTCTTCCTCCAACTAACCCTAACAATCCTCCTCCATATCCTCCTCTCCCAACCCTTCTGCTCCTCTTCCTCCTCCTCTATATACACTAGCCCTCTTTCTCCACACTCTACCCTCCTCCTCCCCCATCCCCCCTACTCACCCTCTATACCCTAATCCTCCCCTCCATACCCTAAATATTCATCTCATCCTCCATACACGAACCCACTTCCATATCCTAACCCTCCTATTCACTCTAACTCTCCTACTCCTCTTCTTCCATACCGTAACCCTCCTCTCCTTTACACCTTAACCTTTATCTTCCACTAACCCTCCTTCTAATACTCCTCCTTCATACCTCAATCCCATTCCCCCTCCCCCTCCTTATCCTAACCCGCTGTCTCCTCCTTTTCCATACTTTAGTGCTTCCTTTCCTCCTCATCTCCTTCTTCCTCCATACCCAAATCCTTCTCCTCCTCTTTCTCCTAATCTTCCTCCTCCATACCGTTACTCTAACCTTTCCCCTCTTCCTCCTCCAAACCCTGATCCTCCTTTGCCTCCTCCAAACCCTAATTCTCCTTTTGTTCCTCCATAACCCAACTCTCCTTCTCTTCCTATCCCTACACCTCCTCCTCTTCCATCTCTTTAACCTCCTCCATCTCCTCCTCTTCACCTTAACCCTCTTGCTTCACATCCTAACCTTCCTCTCCTCAACCCTCCATATACCCTAACACAACTTCTTATCTTCCTCCACCTACACCTCCTACCCCTTACCCCGCTTCTCCTCCACACCCTAACACTTCTAGTTCCCATAACTGTACTTCTCCTTTTCCATACCCTAAGTCTCCTTTACCTCTCCCTCCTCTTCCTCAATGCCCTAACCCACTTCCTCCTCCATACTCTATCCCTCCTTCTCCTCCTCCCCTCATATACTTCTTCCCCCACTTCCACCACCTCCTGCAGTTCTTCCTTCACATCCACACCCTCCTCCTCACGAACCCTCATTCTTTTCCTCCTCTGCCATACCCTCCTCCTCCCTCTAACCCTCCTTCTCCTCCTCCTCCTCCATACCCTAATACTCCTTCTCCACAACATAACATTTCTTCTACTCTTCCTCTTCCTCACCTTAACCTTCCTCCTCCTCCTGTCCCAGACCCTGCTTTATCTCCACACCCTAACACTCCTCCCCTAACTGCCCTTCTCCTCCCCCTCCATGCCATATATCTTTCTCTTCCTCCTTATCCTCCACACACTAACCTTCATCCTCTCTCCAACCTTCATTTTCTTTCTTATCCCACTTCCCTCTCTTCCTGCTGTTCTTCCTCCTCATCCACACCCTAGCCCTCCTCCCCCCAACCTTCCTTGTCCTCCTCCTCTTCCTTATAACCTTCCTTTTCCTCATCCATATTAACACTCCTCCATACCCTAACACTTCTTCTACTACTCCTCCTCACCCTAACCCTCCTCCCCATATCCTAAGCTGCCTCCTCCTATCCATCGTCCCCCACTTTCCCTCCTCCTGCTGTTCTTCCTCATCTCTATCCTAACCCTCATCCTCTCCAACCCTCATTCACGTCCCTTTCCTTCTTAGCCTTCTACTCACCTAACTCATTCCCCCCTCTAACTCTCCTTCTCCTCCAAGCCTTCCTTCTTCTCCATACCCTAACCCTCATTCTCCATACCCTAACACTGACTCTACTCCTCTTCCTTACCCTAACCGTTCCCCTCCTCCACACCCTAACCCTCCTCCTCCTAATCTTATTTTATTTCTCCTCTCCTCTCCCCGACCCTGCTTCTACTCAAGACCCAAACATTCTTTGTCCCCTAACTGTCCTTCTCCTCCCCCTCCATTCCCTAAATTACCTCCTCCTCTTCTCCCCACTGCCCTCTCTTCCTGATTGTCTACCTCCTCATCCACACCCTAGCCCCCTCCTCCCACAACCTTCCTCTTTCTCCTCCTCTTCCTTCTATCCTCCTATCTTCCTTTTCCGACCTCCATATCCTAACTCTCCTCCTCTTACTCTAAAACTCCTTCTGCTCCTCATCCTCACCCTAATGGTTCTCCTTCCCATACCCGAAGCCTCCTCCTCCTCCTATTCATCTGCCCCCACTTTCCATCATCCGGCTCTTCGTCCTCCTCAACCACACCCTAACTCGCATCCTCCCCAACCCTCCTGCACTTCCTCCTCCTCCATACCCTCCTGCTCCTCCCCTAACCCATCTCCTCCTTCTCCAAATGTTGTTCTCCTCCATACACTAACACTTTCTTCTCCTCTGTATAACATAACCCTTCTCATTCCATACCCTGGCCCTCCTTCCTCCTTCTCATCCTCCATACCCTAACCCATCTCCTCAATTCTCTAACCTTCCCCCCCCTAATCCTCCCTTTCCTCCTTCCCACCCAAAACATCTTTTCCATCCTCCACCACAATATCACTCCCATTAGTCCTCTTTCTCATCTTCCTCCGTACCCTAACCTTTCTTCTTCTACACTGCCTAATCCTCCTCTCTTTCCTCGCCTCAGCCCTCTTCCGCCTCCTCTTTGTGTGCCTTAACACCCTAACCCTCCACCTATTCCTCCTCATCCTAATCCTCCTTCTCCACACCTTAACCCTCCTCATCTTCCTCCATAGTCAAACCCTCTTTTGTCATGCCCTAACCCTTCTTTTTAACCTCCTCCTTTTCCACACCCTAACCCTCCTCCCCACCCTTACTCTCCTTCTCATCTTCCTTATCCTCCCCGCTACACTTTAACCCTCTTCCTCTGATACTGTCTCCGCCTCTTCCATACCCTAACTGTTTCCATACTCTATTCCTCCTTCTACTCCTCCTCCTCCACACCCTAACCTTCCCCCTACCATTTACCACCCTTGTCATCCTCTTCCTAAATTCCCCCTCCTTCAACTCCCCGTCTTCTTCTAGAGCCTAACCCTCTTTCACCTCCTCGTCCTCCTCCACACCCGAACCCATCTTCTCCTCCACACCCTAGCCCTTCTCTTCCCCAGCTATCCTTCTCCTCCCCAGCCATCCTTCTCCTCCACACCTCAACCCTCCTTCTAATCTTCCATACCCTAACCATCCTTTATACCCTAACCCTCCTTCTCTTCTCCACACTCTAACCCTCACCCTCCCCTAATCCTCCTCTTCCCTCTTCTTTCATACCTTTCTCCTCCTCTTTTCCTCCCGCTCCTTCTTCTTCTTCTACTCTTCCTCCTCCCCTAACCCTACTTCTTCTCTCCTTTACCATAAACCATGGTTTCCTCCTTCATACCCTAAAACTCCTTCAACATATTCTGCTCCTCTTCTTCCTTCATACCCTAACCCACTTGTTATGCTATGTTATGTTAAAAACATTTGTAGAGCGCACTTACACCAGGCGGTTTCATGGCACTTCCTCCTCCTCCTCCCCTAACCCGCCATCTCCTCCTCCTCCACACCCAAAACTACCTGAGGCTTCTCTATCACACCATAACCC